>NW_014542540.1:9464-11753 GCF_000741045.1 Vigna radiata var. radiata | reverse complement strand
TTGTAACGACCCAAATTAGGTAGTCACATGTGAAAGAATTAAAACTTTCACTTTTATTAAAACAAAATTTTGATACCATCTTAAAATAATTTGAATCTCACTACACTATAAAATAAATAATACTAAGTCGTGCAAAACAAATAACAAAGTCCAACCACAAGTGAAATGTTGTACTAAAACCTCTTGACAAAATTTATTTTAAGAAAATAAAATTTATAAACCCTAAAGATCGTTCCCCGCTCGTCTCTCTTTCTACTCTGTATCAACACCATTTGCACCATCATCTGCTCCCATATAAATACGATCATCGCAGGTGGATATCACAACAAAACAAAAGAAAACACAAGGGTGAGCTAATAGAATAAGAATCACAACAACATATAAAAATATCAATCAATATTTCAGCTAATTACACCCTTACTTAAAATTAAAGCCACCTAATAATAAAACAATTCCAACCCAAAAGTTATTTTTATAGAAACGGCTACTACCACTGATTACTATATTTCCTCTATATTTTGGTCATCAACTTGGTTACCAAAACAGGGCCTACTTACCAAAGTAGGACTTTCACATCCTGTTTATCAAAACAGGGCCTACTTACCAAAGTAGGACTTTCACACTGTTTACCAAAACAAGACCTACTTACCAAAATAGGACTTTAACATCCTATTAATAATAGGATTATTAAATCGATCACCAAAACTCTTCTCCTAACCACGGTAAAGAAAACGCAAATATATGATTGGGAGTCCTCCACAATTATATCTGCATACAAGTGAAATCACTACAATACAGATTTCAATAAACACTTTATAACACCTTGCCTAGACATTAGGTCACAATTATCCTGCATTGCCATTTATCAAATATATATATAAATAAGAACCACATAAAATACTTATAAACCTACTACACCCTATTTCTCCTCTGAGCAATTACTAACTCATTTTAAAGGTTAAGAATAACTTACCCTTTGAAACCCAAATACGTAAATGAGTCGCCCTCATGTAGAGTCACAAATCATTTACCATAAATTTCATTGCATTCACCTCTTTCCAATAACCAAAATCGAATACACTTTAATATGATAAAACTTTTTCTCTTGCCAACACTAATCACGCTGGACCGTTTGAGAATTTATCTCAAATATTAATGAACCCCTGCATGTTATGTTATATATATATACGCGTAAGTTTTCTAGCATGCATTTCGAAAGCCACCCATCTCAATACCCTGATGCTAAAATAACAATACATATATGGCATAAAATTGTGACTAATTAAGTACTGCACTAAATCTAATACTAACCATAAAATTCCCCATAAATTAACCATATTCCCGTAACATAATCATTATACTAAGATCACTGTCAAACCACAAAAGACACGGCATTAACATATATTTCAATATTTATTCCCCTAAAGCTTCATGCGTTAGAGAGAAAACATTTTTCTTTAATCCTTAAACTCACCATTACCTTTCCTACCAGCTGTGCTTATTTTTCTTTCAACAATACTGGGTTATAATACACAGTAAAGAACTTAAAGAAACATAACAGCTATAACACACAAACCACACGACCCATTCAAAGATAAAAAAACTATATTAAACAGATGCATAAAAGCTTAAAACCTTAATGGCTGCGCCGTATATACAGATATTCAAAAGTTTAAGAGATTCAAAACTATACCTGTTTCGGTGTTGTTTCGGTGTGAATTTCTGGGACCGAAAGAACTGATCTGGGTGACGTGGAACTCCCGCCTTTTGCTGCCTGATTGAGTAGATTGGTGCACCTTCTCTCGTGAATTGGACGTCCGCTATCCTTCGATCTTCAACCGTCCGGAAATCTCCAAGCTTGACCGGAGGGGGGAGGTACTGTAGAGTAAAATAGCGTAAGAGAGAGCGTACCTGGCTTGTGATTCCAGTCCTGTATATATAGATTATTATCAAATATAAACAAAATATAATATAAACAGCTATACCTGAATATCNGGTTGTTAAGATCTTATCTGATACTTATAATATTTGTTAAGATATACTTTCAATAAATCATATTCTCATAATGGTCCATAGGTTCAATAATAAAAAACCATAATGACCCATCATTAGTATGATTGAGGCCCATTAACTGTTTAGGACCGTTCGGCTACTAGTCGTAACCGTTCGGCCTAAATATCATATCGTACATCATCCCCCCAAGTCCAAATGAAGCGTTGGGCTTTATCAACGATTGAATGCAGGACTTATGAGTTGAGGGAGGTTTTATTTGTTGTGTTTGGAGAACGT
>NW_014542540.1:0-404 GCF_000741045.1 Vigna radiata var. radiata | reverse complement strand
TTGAATGCAGGACTTATGAGTTGAGGGAGGTTTTATTTGTTGTGTTTGGAGAACGTGCTCCTAGTAGTTGCTCGTTTGTTTGAACTTTGTCAGATTTTGAATGCTGATGGGGAACTTTTTTTCCCATGTTGATGATGACTTGATAATATCTTGCTTACCTTTTGATACTAGTTGGGCGTCCGGACTCGGTGGTCCTTAGGTTGTCTGGATGTAGTTATCCGGAGGACATGCAATGTCCTTAGACTGTTTGGACGTGGTAATCTGAAGGGAAAGTGATGCCCTTGAGTGTTNGGACGTTTAGTCCGGACGGCAAGTGCTGCCCTTGAATGTTTGGACGTATAGTCCGTTCGGACGTTTAGTCCGGAAGGCAAGTGCTGCCCCTGAATGTTTGGACGTTTAGTCCG
>NW_014542539.1:212176-225328 GCF_000741045.1 Vigna radiata var. radiata | reverse complement strand
ATTAATATTTAAATTTCATTTAAGAAAATGAATTAATGATTAAAATGTGTTTTATCTAGTCATTTTTTTAGGATTAAAAATTAAATAAAAAGAATCTAAATTAAAATTTATATGCAAATTATTTACTAAATTATTTCATGATATTTGAGGATTACTAATTTATTGATTCAACAAATGATACACCCACACCATTATTGAAAGAGTAGTTTCATCACATTCTAACTTGTCATGAAACCAAACTTTGCATAAAGTCTCTAATATTCATATCAGAACTTCCACCCTCATCAACTGACTTTGCTGCCAAATTCTTCCATTGAATGGCTTTTCTCTTTATCTCTATTCCTATCTCAGTCTCCATAATTTTCTTTAAAGCCTGCTTCAAACCTTCCCTTCGAAAAACCCCTTTGTCATCAAGTGGAACTCTTAAACCTATTTTCCAAACATCTTCAATAAGCTTTGCATTTGTGGTTTGGTCTGTCCACTGTGGCATGGCAATCATTGGAACTCCTAAGCTCAAAGCTTCCAGTGTTGAGTTCCAACCACAATGTGTCACAAAACATCCTACGGCTTCATGTTCTAATACTTTCAACTGGGAGCACCATGTTACAACTAAACCTTTATCTGAATTTACTCTCTCAAAGTCTTTTGGAATCTTTCCCATTTCAGTAGCCCTAACCACCCACAAGAAGTTACAACCACTTTCTTGCAATCCAAAAGCTACTTCCTCCATTTGTACCTCACTGAGGGTTGAAAAACTTCCAAATGAAACATAAACAATGGACCCCTTTGGCTTCTCATCCATCCATTTCACACATTCTTCGCTCTTGAACAGACTGAAGCCATACTCATCATCATCTTTAGCTCGCTTGTCCAAAAACATAGATGGTATAGTTGGCCCAATTGTCTTCAACTTNGGCCAGATCTTCATCAACCATTCTGTTACCTGCAAAATATTTTGCTGTCTTTGTAAGTGAAAACTGTAGTATCAGCTGGGTCAACAATCGGACTATCACTGCATAAAAAANATAGACATTACCAACGGATTTAGATTTGTCACGAATAATAAATTTTTGATAAAATTACCTATGAATATCTTGAACGAAAATATCTATCAATAAAGTTGTATATTAAATTATTGACCGACTTAGTAATATACTTATCAACAAATATTCTTTGTCGAAAAATGTTAATGTATTTTTACGTACAGATTTTTATCTTCGAGAAAATGTTAGTATTGAAGGGTTTTTACAATTACCATGCATATTGGTCTTTTTGTTAGTCATATGTTATTTANTTTTGTCAGTTTCTCTTTTGTTTGTTTTGTACATCTCATTATTTTAAATATTATTTATATAAAAAAAATGATTTAGATTTTNCTTCTACTTGTTATTTATTAATTTTATTATCTTTTCAACATTTTTGTTTAATNTAAATATAAAATCTAAATATAAATCTAGGAAGAAAGATAAAAATAACAATTAATATGAATTTTGGTGGTGNAGAGATTTCTGTCAAATCACTGCGGAAGGGGAAGAAAGAAATTGGACTGTGGAACACATTTTCNAGAAAATAGGTTGTGAAATAAAAGTAAGCTTTTGAGAGGATAGATGGACAGAACAATTACCCTCAATCATAAGATTTCCTAAATTATATATAAATACCAAAAACAAGGAAGTAACTCTTAAGAATAAGAAAAATGACTAGATAATGAATGAGAATATAATCTAAAATGGAAAAGACAATGGTTTAAACTGTAAAAACTATAAATAGTAGAATTTATGCAAGAGATAATAAGGAAAAAATTTATATCCCTAATATAAATGCAATTTCTCACAAATATGTATAATCTTTTATGAAGATTTTATGATATGGTCATGGGATGAAGAAATCTGAAGTGAACCACAGAAATTAGCAATCTGGAGACTTCAAACATTAAAAATTGATTTAATCGAAACTTTGATTTGTTTAAAAATGGGTTCATTTGTTTAAAATCTTTTTAAACAATTTAAATGTTTCATCTGAGAGAAGTTTGGTTTTACATCTGATCTATCAATTTTTCCACTAATCATTCTATTCTTTCAAATTTTTATTATAGTTGGTCATACTTTTTAAGCACTATAACCTGATGTGAAGTAAATAAAGCTACTAACATTTTTAAAATAGATTTCCCAATATATTTGCATGCCATGTTACTGCTTAATTGTACGAGAGCATCTTAAGAAAAATAATATTTATGAAAAAACATTTTATATTTGACACTTTCAACGAACTTATAATATACTTTTCAAGTATGAACATATGAATAAATAATACTTGTGTGGATCTAGATGTTTATATATATTAAAATAATGCAGCATTACCAATACATGTAACAACAAACCTTATATCTTATAAAAATACTAGTGTAGACTTTTTGTAATGAACTGATTAATTTACCTCTTTCTCCAGCTCATAGAAAGTGTTGCAGAGGACCCAATCAGCCTTTTCAATGTTGGAGAACTGGTTCACAACAAGCTCAAAAGATGCAGAATATGTACCATAACTATATANAAAAGATGGCAAATCAAAAGGTTGAAGAAGTGGCAATCCTGGCAAGGAAATAGAATTGTTGTTTGCCAAAGGAACTTTCAAATTCCCCTTTTGAACATGATGATAGACACAGTTGACAAAGAGAGGTTGTGTGAGAAAAACAGCACAAGTTAGGTCATGTTTCTTGGCAATATCAAGAGTCCAAGGTAGGAAGGAATCATACACAAGACAGTCAATTAGGTTGCCACAACTGATGAGTCTTTCAAGAAGTTCTGATAATGTCTGTGGCCCAGATTTCCAAAACCTGTCTAAGTAGGCCTTAATGCTCTCTGCTTCTGCAATTCCACCATCATCAAAACCATCAGAAATGCCTTCAAGAGTGATGGANCCAGGTAACTTGGGAATGGTCTTGCAGTAGAANTGGCTTGTGACTAGTGTTACTCTCACCCCATCATGCTGCAAACGCTTGGAGAATTGAAGCATAGGGTTTATGTGTCCTTGGTGTGGATATGCCAAAACCAAACAGTGCACTCTCTTTCTCTTTGTCTCGTGTTCCTTCTCCATTATTTGTGCCTCTGTAGCTTTGTAGTTTATGACCCCTCTCCTCTGATTTGTGTTTTTGAAGAGAAAGTACACAATCATATNGAATCCAGTCTCAATANAAAANTTTAAGAAAATTAATTTATAAATCTTCATATACCAATTTCATATTTTTACTCAATATAA
Source organism: Vigna radiata var. radiata (assembly GCF_000741045.1). NCBI lineage: Eukaryota > Viridiplantae > Streptophyta > Magnoliopsida > Fabales > Fabaceae > Vigna > Vigna radiata. The sequence continues at coordinate 222,073 of NW_014542539.1, read as the reverse complement.
GATTTAGATTAACATTTTAGATTCCCAACGTATCTTTCATTAATAATCAATGCAAGAAATAGTCAAATGTGGTTGTTATTAAAATACTATTGTGTTTCTTACATGATAAAAAAATAAATTAATAATTGAAAATATTTGTACGAACACATAATAGTTGTAACATCTCAAAATATATATAGTATAAACTATATAAAAAAGTAGTCACATACATAATAAGATAGTACAACTATCTGAATATAATATAAAGTATTATAGATTACAATTATCCAAAAATAACCATAAAATTTAAACTTTATAAACAACTAGTCTGTTTCAAAACTATGTAAAATACTACTCAAACTAGTCTATGCTACTGGATCATCTCCTTCCAAAGCATGCTCCACGAAGATCTCATCTCCCTCTGCTTACACTCACAGGATGATCATTGCAAAGGAAAAAACACCAACACATACAAAACACGAACAACAGAAAACAAGGTAAGCTAGATATAAGAGAATTAATGTAAATACATAACATAGAACATATACATGATAACTCAAACAAGATAAAATAGTTCAAACAGCCTAACATGTTATGACCTAGACTTGACTGTCCAGACTTAGAATGAATACCGAGCTATGACGGGTTGTGCACTTGTGGTGGCCTCTACTGCTTTGCAAAGCCATTGCCATGGGTTTCACCTTACCACACGCACAAGGTTAGTCCATTACCGCGCAATAGACCTCCAAGTAGCGCCTACACTAGGACCTCCTACTACTCTTACCACATGAATCAATCCTCTCTATATGGGAATGAAATGTTATTAGAGTGTTAGGATAAACTCCAATACTCTGTATTCATTCTAAGCATACATATATCTCACCGAGAGATTCCACATTGAAATCATACCTTATTTCCATTTGAACTCACAACCCCAAATCTTTAATACTCATATGATTCAACATACATTCATACATTATCCACAACAGCACACAATATCATTTACATTAGACAGGTATAATTTAATAAGTTAATTAATTTAACTTTAATTTATAAAAAATAATATAAATAGTTTAATATTTTAATTAAATGTATTTATTTAATTTCTTTTATAATAAACATAATTTGATTATATTTCACAAAATATATTTTTTATCATAATTTTTTATCTTTTTTTTCTTTAATAAAGTTTATAATATATATATATATATAATTATATACGTACATACATAAGTATATACGTAGATATCAACATGTGGTTTATTTTTCGATACCTGTCCTATGCAAGATTTTCATTTTTACACTAGTTTTATTCATGAACCTTATTCTCACATCTGTCCTGAGTTAATTTCCAGTGCAATTCATCTTCATCATGTCCAATTGTGCTCATTAATAGAACATGGTCAGAATCAGAGTTACACATATCTTGTGTAAGATTTGTTTCATCACCTTTGTTTTTCTTTTCAGTTTCATTGTGCCAACATTCTGATGAATAATGCTCATATTTGCTGCAAAGTATAACATTCAACGTTTCTTTTATCAAAATTCTTTTTTCCTCCTCTTCTTCCTCTTGATTTCTTTCCACCTTTTGTTTCCATCTCTTTGCATGCTACCATTTTCTTCAGCAATTTGATAAAAAATGTTTGCATTTCTGCTTCCAGTCCGTCCCCCTCGTATCGACCTCTACCTCTTCCAGCTCCACAAGCTTTAGATTTTTTATCACTTCTGGCCTATAAGGCTTGATTCGTGCTTTGACTCACGCCTTTTTCCGCATTTCTCCTTTTAATCAGTCTCTACTCATGCACCTCCAGAGAATTCTGCAATTCTTCCATCCTCATAGTCTCAAGATCTTTACATTCTTCTATGGCAACTACTATGTGGTCATATTGTGGGGTTAATGTTCTGAGTATCTTCTCAACAATCTTCGTGTATTTCACGATCTTGTCACGGGCTCTCATTGCATTAACCACAATTTGGATCCTTTCAACATACTCCACGATCGTTTCTTGCTCACCCATGCGCAAGAGTTCATATTGGCTTTGTAAAGACTACAATCTGATCATCTTCACCTTTCTAGAGTTGTCATAGCCTTCTTGTAGGACATCCCAAACTTCCAGTGCCGTAATAGCCTTCGAGACTTTATGGAAAATTGCAGCCGATATACACTGGTGTAATAACATTCACGCTTTGCAATCCAACCTCTTGTTTTCCTTGTGCAGTTTCTTCACCTCTTTTGAATCACCATCCGAAGGTTCTTTGAAACCTTTCTTTATAATTTCATCCACTTCTTGGAAGCCAAGGATTACGTCCATCTTAACGCACCAATTATCGTACTCTTTGCCATCAAACACTTGCAAGTTGCTGTGAACAATTCCAACCATTAAGTCTTTACAAGCCTTCCTCTTCTTGATACATTTTTTGCCGCTCTTCACTAGGTTACGAAACCTGACTCTAGATACCACTATTAGCGCAAAGTGTACTAAAGAAATAATGCAGAAGAAGTAATGCAGATAATGAGAGGTAGAGAAAGTGAGGTATTTCTCATTAAACTTGAATGAAAGAAAAAATGAAGTATTTATAGTAGAAGAAAACAGACGGTTTAATTGTCATTTTGACAGTTAGAATAGATTATAACAACAGAAAGCAAGGTCACTACTAAAGATTTTAAAGATGAAGAATGTTCATCTCCAATAAATAGTGTCTGTTGGTCGAGGTGTGGTAATCGAATTCTTTTGTCTTCTGCTGACAAGTCATTGTTACTGTGGAATGTGAAGAGTGGTGATAGGATAAAAAGAATAGTTTTTGAACACATCCCTCTACAAGCTCGTCTTCATCCACGTTACCCTAATCCAGCTCTTTGCCTGGTATGCCCTCTCTCATGTCCTCCAATGATTGTTGACTTGAACACAGAAGAAACAATTTTGGTTAAAGTTTCTGTCTTGGAGAGAACAGAAGAACCAACCCTTGCCTCACATAACAGGTGTGTTGAAGGAACTACTTTGTTGTCATCAACTCCTGCGTGTTTTAACAAGCATGGAAAACCTGGTTTATGTGGGAAACTCAAAGGGGGAAATTCTTGTAATCAACCATGTAGACAATGAGGTTCGTGCCATGATTCCTATCTTTATTGGTTGGGAAGTGAAGAACATTGTATTAAGCAGAAATGGGCAATACCTTTTACTAAATTCAAGTGATCAAGTAATCTAGATATATTAAAACCTTCTACCTCTGAAAGATGAAGTTAGGGTTTTTTCACTCGGATAGGCAAATTTGCCTCGTATATTACCAGAATGGGCAAAAGCAAAGTCAATGGGAAGTCGTGGGGGGCCATAACGACTTCCAAAGAAGAAGTCGTGCCCCCTTGCATGACTTCACACTACTCACATGAACAGTAGTGAAGTCGTGCACCCCAAAAACGACTTCTGGGTCTGGTAATCGATTACATGGAGCTGTAATCGATTACAACATGGTAAAATCGTGCCCCCTCTGCACGACTTTAGCTTTGTAGGCAAAAATGGGCCTGGTAATCAATTACAGGGTCTGTAATTGATTACCAGCAGGTTTTTATGTAGTAATAGCCCTGGTAATCGCTTACCAGTGTGTGTAATGGGCAAAAAGTCCCTGGTAATCAATTACGATGTAGTGGTAATCGATTACCATCAGGTTGAATGCATTGACAGTCCCTGGTAATGGCTTACTAGTGTGCGTAATAGGCAAAAAGTCCCTGATAATCGATTACAGTGCAGTGGTAATCAATTACCAGATTGTTTGAGTCATTTTATTTGTGTTGTAGAGTCATTTTTTTTATGACATTGTGATGTATCGTTATGTTTCGGTAAAGTCATTTTTTATTGAATGAAATTACAATTGGAAAGCAGAAGACAAACTCAGAAATGAAATTTGAAGTATTTGATTGAATTCAAAATTACATAACGATAAAAACTAAAAATAAACACAATAATACTGGTAACTATCTAGGAGGAAGGTCCACCATGTGGACCAAAATGATGACGCAGAACCTCATGCTCTAAATGATCAACTCGAGTGTCCAATGTATCGAAGCGGTCTCCCATGTTGAGCTCGAGCTGTTCAAGTCTTTCATTCAATGTGTTGAAGTTGTCCCCCACAAATGTTTTGAGATCATTGATCCCCCTCATCAAGTCATCATTTGAAGAAGTTTGGTGGTGAAGAATGGCCGGTGGTGGTGGTTGTTGTCCAGGAGGTGCTTCGTTGTGGCATTGAGGAGGAGGAGTTTTGTGAACCCATATGCCGTCATGATTTTTGTGAAATCCAAAGGATTCTAGTGAATTTTGCGATATCCTCATATGCCTGTTCTGTGGGCCACGAATTTCATCATCCAATGGAATTTCAAAATGTTCCAAGATACGGGTGATAAAAAATGCATATGGTAAAGGAGCATTTGGCTTCAAAGCCTTCTTCGTCCTATATCAGATGAGATGGGTCCAATTTATCTGCTTCCCGGTCATTATAATCCACAATAAGATAACATCTTCCTCACTAGCCTGGGCAATGTTAGAAACACGTGGCAAAAAAATACGAGTGATAATATAATGTCATATTCTAGCATCAACTGTCATGGATCTGACTAGAGTTCTACCATGTTGAGGTTTGTGTGGCAAAATTATCAACTGTTTTGCCGCGTGCAAATTGTATTCATCTGCCCATTGATCTAGTATTTTTCCTTCAAAATTCAATCCAGAAGAGGGTAGGTCGGCTATGGAAGCCAATAGACTAAGTTTGATAATAATTTTAACATTCTTAACCTCAGTCTTAATGGTTCCATTATCAAATATTTTCAGATTACTATAAAAAATTTGTACCAAATCAGGATATTAATATGTTACATCAAACACAAAATCAACCAAGCTTAGATTTTTCAGCATGTGGAAAAATTCCATATTTCCGCTCTCAAAATATTCATCGTCAAGCCATTTTGGTTCAATGACCTCACGGTCACTGAAAAGTGTGAAATACCTTTCAGCCAGTGCAAGGTTTGAAAACTGATGAATTTGTTGTGATTCAGTTGGTGATGATGGTGGTGAGAGTGACAATGAGCTTTCCATCGGTGAAGGCTGACGGCGGCGACTTCCCGCAGTTGTAGAAGATGAGCCCCTAACCCTTTGCCTCTTGGAAGAATCCGCCATTTCGAATTTCAATCGGTGGAAATTGAAGAGAATGGAGAGTAGAATGTGAAAGTGTTGTTTAAAAGTGGAAAGAGTAGGAAAATATGGGATTTTGGAGCTTTCTAAGGTGCTGCAATGGAGGTTTAGGGCGCTGCTGTGCGAAATAGGGTTTAGGTGTGCGTTATGAGAGAGAAAAAGTTGATTTTATAGGATAGGGTTTCATGCGTAATCGATTACAGGAATACTGTAATCGATTACGGGGGCCCCTGGTAATTGATTACAGGGTTAGGGTAATCGATTACCAGGGCCTCTAGTAGTGGGATGACATAGAAGCTCTGGTAATCGATTACAGTGTCCCTGTAATCGATTACCAGGGGGTTCTTTTGCATACAAATTTATTTGGCTGTATTATTTGAGAAGGAAATAATATCATTTGGATAGAAATATTAGTTTAACAATTTGCATTTAAATTTATATACATTGTGAACATATGAAATAATAATAAACATAACAAGTTATTATTACAATAATCGAAGTTGAAGTCGAGTATTAAGCATAACAAGTAGTTATTACAGTCATCCAAGTAGAAGTGTTATAAGGACTTATAAATAGTATAAAGTAATGGAAATATTGTTAAACATTACAGATTAACATTGACGTAAAGGGTATATGAATCTTGTTCTTGTTTGTCCATCTTCGTTCGTGTAAGTCCAATCTTTAAGATCCTTGTAGTGCTCAAATTGAGTTGGAGGACGTATATCTATTGTTTGGACGAATAGTTCAATATACTGAGATGTGTTTGGACGTTTAATAGACCTATCAATAGTTTGTGCTTTTTGCCAACGTCCAATCTTCTGTGCAATATCATTATCACATTTTATGGAAGTTGTATCATGAATTAGATGGTTGTTACGTACCTTGACTAGACGACGATAGTCGGTATAGGTGACAACTCTTCTGTCTCCACACTGCACAATTTCACTTATTTGAGAATGGTTTTCATTGAATGAGATATTGTGATTGATTGAGGTGGTGACTTTTGCATCTGATCGGAATTCAAACCCACAACCAGATCGACTTTCTATGATTCCAGCGCCTTTAAGTTGACCTCCGAAATAAATTATTGCCGGTGAGTTTGGAATGTCATTTGTTGGAGCCGCAGATGAAGATGATGCATTTGTTGGAATCATAAGACCCCTGATTTGGTCCAGAGATCTTACCCATGTAACATAAATTTCTATTACCGCGTTAACAGGAAAGTGAGACTTACATGTTATCATTTGTGTGACATCTTCATCTGATCGCAACTTAACGGCTTCATAGGAGATTGTTTGATCAACTTGAATTGTGGGTCGACGAAAGTACAAGTTGTTCATGGCTGTGTTAGTGGGTTTGTCAGATGCTATGCAAACTTTTTCCTTAAGGAGTTTGTGGGTGCAGTCGTATGGGATGCGAAACAATTTTGGATGGTCACATATAAACTCAACCCATCATTCCCATTCCTAATTTCACCGTCTTGAAATAAGGCAACAAGGTATGAGTTATATATGTTTTCCGTGAACATGGCGTTCATGCCATAAACATCATCAGTGTACATGTTATTCTTTTGAAAAAGGATGAAGTACGAAGAAATAAGAATGGGAATCAATGTATGGTATGAGGTTGTATGTTGTGAGTTTGTATTGGTATGGTGGTATTTATAGTGTGGAAATTTAAAGTGATTTTGGAGAGAAAATTGATATGATTTTTTTTTTTTTTTATGAAAAAATATTCTTAGTTGAAAGTTAGATAATATTCTTATGAGAATAAATTTCTATGACACAATATTCTTAGTTGAAAGTTACACAATATTCTTATGAGAATAAATTTCTATGACACAATATTCTTACTTGAAAGTTACACAATATTCTTATGAGAATAAATTTTTATTATTTGTTAAAAATACATGGTAGATGATAAAATACAATTGAAATTAAGGTCTATCTATGTCGGCCGATAAACGTTTTGTGACGAAGAAGCGTGTTCGTATGTAGACAATGAGTCATTGTAGACGTTCCAAAATGATGCGAAGGACCCGCAGTAAATGTTGACGGACCTGCACTGTGTGGTGTTGATGGTGAATAATAACCATAAGAATGTCCACCTTGAGGATACTGAGTTGGATATGGATATTGCAGGTGGTCAAAGGAAGACCTTTGTGGGAAGTTGTACGGTGGTGATGAACGATATGCAAACGGTGCTTAAAAATGTTGTTGTTGATCCAAGTCATATTGTTGAAAACAATATTGAGGTTAGTTTTGTAGGAAATAATAAACATTATATAATGAAAAAATACGAATATAGTTTAACCTCTTTGTCCGATGAGTCATCTTCAATTGGAGCTAAATAACGGATTGTATGACTTATGTACCACTGCATATACTCAGAATCGTCACGCAAGTGACCTTTTATGTGGAATGGAACACCGTTAAAGATACGATTTTGACGGTCATTCCATAAACCAATCAATTGTTTATGGTGTTCTTGCCAATCCCAGTCTGCTCGTCCTCTCATATCCTCTTTATGTATGTTCTCGAGATTCATCGGTGTTTGTGGGACAAGTTGTCGAAATCCAAATTGACGCATAACACGGTATGAGTGGTGGAATTCTACAACTGAGAAACATATAAGAGGCACAACTGCTCGAGAAGTGGGGGGCAGTTGGACTGGAATCATTTGACGAATTTCATCACGTCGGTAGGGAGTCCATATGAACTGAAATATTTTAATAATTTGTTAGAAAATAATTTATGGTATATTTGGGTCGAAATATTGAAATGTACAATACTTGTTTCGGTGTAAGGTCATCCAATTTCTGACGAAATTATTGTAAAGTTGTGGTGTCGTGAAAAATTGATTGTGTTGTTCGACACCATCTTTTCGCCAGTGGAAAAACAGCACCGCCATAAATGTCGTCCTGATTGACCTCATGTATTTGCGGAGCAATACATGTTATTCTTTCCCATGCCCAACACTGTAACAATATCATGCAACCGCCGATATTGTCTTGATCAACTCTTGTACCATGATCAAGGGCACGGTATAAACAGGAAAGAACTGCGGATGCCCAACTGTAGTTTGCCACCATCTGCAAGTCAACTAAAAGTGATAGATACATCAAATGTACCATGCTTGTAGAAGTATCTGGCATTAGTATGTTGCCAATTATCAACAACATGTACGCTCGAGCGTATTGTTCCACCACCTCATCGGGGGCATCATGAGGTAACTGCCGAAATGTATTATTCAGCCAGGACAATTTTATTCTGTTGCCCCTGATAGTATTTTCCGGTAGAACTTGCCCTAATAGTTGCTGGCAAAATAATGTCAGAGGTCCACTGCTGATGCCAGTGACAGCATGACCTTCAATCGGAAGCCCTAGTTGCAATGCAACGTCTTCCAATGTTACCGTACTCTCCCCAAGAGGCAAGTGGAAAGTATGAGTCTCAATTCTCCACCTTTCTACTAAAGCAGTCACTAGGACGTGATTTATTTCCATATTTGAGACTTTCAAAATATGGTTAAATCCGACTGCTTGTAGTATGTTAATCACTCTTTCATCTAGTTCATCGACATGCTTCGCTATCCATAATGCATGTCTTCTGGGTTGAAGAACTCTTTCACTTCCTTCCCAAATTGCCTTAACAACGTGGTTGTCTTGAAGACGCAAAAGAGACATATCAACGGGAAGATGACGTGCAAAAGCCATATCAAATATTTTTTGCGTAACGGAAAAAGGTGCAATTCAATCATAGGAGAAGAATGCAATTCTATCTCTGGAAAAGAATGGTTCTGCTGGTGCAAATGCAAAGGTTCCTCGCACATGAATTTATGGAGCAAATTCTTTGGCGTGACGGGTGCACCATTATTGAGTGTCCATCAATAATGTTAGGTGGGAATAATTAAAAGTGGTGAAATGAAATTATTATTGCACGGATAACACAGAGGAGACAGAGACGCATGCCACATGAATAGGAAACCTACAAAGTACTACACACACCTAATTAATTATTTAAGTTGTACATAATTTATATACAACATTTTATAATACATTAATTGTTTTAATGAATTTTTTTTATTATAATAAAGGCTTAATACCTCCATTGGTCCTCTTATTTGTCAACTAATCTCATTTTGGTCCTCAAGTTTGCAACAGTCTCAATTTAGTCATAATTTTTGTAAAAATGCAAAAATTGTACCCCATCCGTTAAGTATTAGCAAACGGTGTTAAATGAAATCCACGTGTTGCGTTAGTAATGTGGTGATGTGTTTTTTTAAAGGTGACCTGTTTTGATTAAAAGAAGCATTGGTGATGTGGCATCAGAAATTGGATTTATCCTAAGTATGCTAAAGTCCAAAAATTTTTATTTACAGTATTCCTTTCTTTCTCTTTCCCTCAACCCACTGAAGGTCATCGCAGCACCCAAGTTACTTCTACAACATTCATTCGAACCACTTCACATATTCTATTCTCCTTTTCCAAACCCTTCTCAGAGAGTCTTTAGAATCGATCAATTCAATCAATCATTGCGATCTTCTACCTCACACTTCTCAAGAACCCTAATCCTAATCCCAATTTAACCAACTGCAGTTAACGATGCAGCAAGGAGATTTCACCTCTGTTCCTCCGTATTATCAATTTTCTCATCCCCAAAACCCCATCCCCAATCCCAACCCTTCCGATCCCAACCCCAACAACCTCTACGCTTCTGCACCTCCTTTCACCCCCAATTAC
>NW_014542539.1:202285-212071 GCF_000741045.1 Vigna radiata var. radiata | reverse complement strand
CTTACCCTCAAAATCCTGATCCTATTCCACCCACTGCTCCTCCTTCTTTTGCTCCCTCTTCCTCCAACCCTAATTTCAACTCGCCCTTCGAATCAAACCCTTCATACCAACAACCGCAACAACAGCCCTATTTCCCACCATACGATCAGCATCAAACGCATCCCAATTACGCCCCTCCCAACCCCAATCCCACTCCCTCCCTATACAACTCTGCTCCCTACAGCTACACCGGAGGCAGTGATGATGGCTACGGAGATGGGGTGTATGCTTATCAGGGAGGAAAAGTAGAACCCTATGGGGCGCGTGGCACGGCACCGAAATCATCGACTTGGGCGTCGTTTGATGATTACGGGAGGTCTATCAAAAGGTGGATTCTTTTGATGCCCCGTACTACGCGCCATACATGGAAGAAGTGAAAAAGGTGATTGAAAAGGAAGGGTCATTCATGGTGGAAGAGCACGATGCTTATGAAATAGAGTGGGATGGAGGAATGGAATTGCAGAGTGATCAGAGAGGAGAAAGAGTTTCAAGAACCCTAAGGATAAATCAAAATTCTGATGCCACATCACTAATTATTCTTTTAATAAAAACAGGCCACGTTTAAAAAAAAAAAATACATCACCACATTATTAACGCAATACGTGGACTTCACTTAACACCGTTTGCTAATACTTAACGGATGAGGTACAATTTGTGCATTTTTACAAAAATTATGACTAAATTGAGACTGTTGCAAACTTGAGGACCAAAATGAGATTAGTTGACAAATAAGAGGACCAATAGAGGTATTAAGCCTATAATAAAATACTTATAATAAATATAAAATAATTTAGAATTTTTTTGCAATTTTTTATGATTGAAATCAAATTTTAACTTAATTAAAATGATTTAAATTAAATAAAAAATGAAAAAAGTGAAGTTGTGAGGGGGTACACGACTTCCATAGTTAAAGTCGTGCACCCCCATACAACTTCACTTTTTTCATTTTTTATTTAATTTAAATTTTTAATATGATAAAAAATAATTTTTAATTTTTAAAAAATTAAATTTAATTGTAAAAATTGTAAAAAATTATGTTTAGCATAAAAAAATTAATTAGAAAATTATACAACATGTAAAACACACATACTTTATTTTTTGAAATTTAAAAAATAGTTTTTGGAATTATCTATCATTTATTGCTAATTTTCACTCAAAAACTTGGTTTAGTTTTAAAAAAATTTGAAAAAATTAACCTCATAATCAGAAAATTATTTTCAATATTATACAACTTGAAAAAGGTCAATTAATTATTTTTCTATTTTTTTTCACCTTTTAACGTTTTTTTATTAATTTTAAATTAATTTTAACTTAATTAAAATGATTTAAATTAAATAAAAAATGAAAAAAGTGAAGTTGTGAGGGGTGCACGACTTCCATAGCTGAAGTCGTGCACCCCCATAACTTCACTTTTTCCATTTTTTATTTAATTTAAATCATTTTAATATAATAAAAAATAATTTTTAATTATTAAAAAATTCAATTGAATTGTAAAAATTGTAAAAAATTATGTTTAACATCAAAAAAATTAATTAGAAAATTATACAACATGTAAAACACACATACTTTATTTTTTGAAATTTAAAAAATATTTTTTGAAATTATCTATGATTTATTGCTAATTTTCACTCAAAAACTTGGTTTAGTTTTAAAAAAAAATTGAAAAAATTAACCTCATAATCACAAAACTATTTTCAACATTATACAACTTGAAAAAGGTCATTTAATTATTTTTCCAATTTTTTTCACCTTTTAACGTTTTTTTTATTAATTTTAACTTAATTAAAATGATTTAAATTAAATAAAAATTGAAAAAAGTGAAGTTGGGGTGCACGACCTCGTGCACCTCTCCCAACTTCACTTTTTCCATTTTTTATTTAATTTAAATCATTTTAATATGATAAAAAATAATCTTTAATTATTATAAATTCAATTTAATTGTAAAAATTGTAAAAAAATATGTTTAGCATAAAAAAAATTAATTAGAACAACATATGTTTAGCATAAAAAAAATTAATTATGTTTTGTAATATTAATAATTTATTTGGTTAAATGATATGAAAAAATATTAAATATATAACTTGTACACATCAAACAACATAACCTTCGTCAAATTAAATCATTTCCATTCTGTGTAGAAATGAAAGATCATTGCCCAAGATTTAATACGCATGTCTGCAACCATGCATGCAAAAATGCATGCAAACCTAAACATAGGTCATGGTTCCAAGAAAAACCAGTACTTGGCTACTTCCATGACTAATATATTTCATCTTCAGACCATTCCATCTTCACTACTTTGTCATTCCATTCCATCTTCACTACTTTGCCTTCCATCTTCATACCAGTCCATCTTCACGGCATTACTCAACATATTTCATTACGTAATGACATCGTGGAACTTCAGAGCATCTTCATCATCACAAAACATTGATGAAGAAGAACCTTTGATACTAGATAATGTTGATGATTTCAACACAGATGATGAAATGGATAACTTACTTCGCGATGAACACGGTGATGACGATCAAATGACACAGTCATCTCAGCATGTCATTCCAAAACTGCATGAGCGTATGTGTTAACACCCAATTTCGTCCGGGTGACTAAATAATGAGACTTGGTTTTTATTGTTGTTCTATTTCATTCATTTTTTTTTTATTTTATTTTATATTATTTTGTTGTTCTTAATTTTATTTTAAAAAAAAGTAATTAAAACAAAAAGAAACGAAGAAAGAATAAAAAAAGCAAAAAATTTTAAAAGAAAAAAAAAGAAAAAAAAAGGAAAAAGAAAAGAAAGAAAAGAACATGAAAAACGGAAAAAAGAGAAATAAGAAAAAAGAAGAGGAAAAAAGAGATAAAAAAAGAAAGAGAAAAAAAGAGAAAAAGAATAAAAGAGAAAAGAAAAATAAAAAAACAAAAGAAGAAAAAAGGAAAAAGAAAAAGAAAAGGAAAAAAGGAAGGAAGGAAGAAAGAAAAAAAGGGGTGCACGTGAATAAAATGAAAAGAAAAGAATGGTGATTAAATGGGAGAGGTGCTCCACGTGATTTTCTTGGAAAAATGGTGCAGCAGTCCATAAACAACTAATATTAATGCATGAAAGATCACTTTAGAATATTTTCGAAATTTTGTTTCATTTGGTAATAATTCGAATCAACAGTATGACAATCATTACAAGAAATAATTAAAAATAATATATTGATTGTTGTATTCAATCTCTTCCTAAAGAGACAAATATGATTTTAATTTGATTTATTTTTCTTCAATCAAGACCATTTATTTCCATATTTTGATAATTGACAATTAATTCGCCATTAAGGCAAGATCACAATAATATTACAAATGTGTGTATATAAATATGCACCTTGTAAACAAGAAAAGGAAGAGAATTGAACTTCGGGAAGAGAGCATAAGGAAACAGAAGAAAAGAGGAGAAAAATCCAATTTCGGAAAGAGAACATAAGAGAACAAAGAAAAAGGAGTGGGACAAAGAGACGCATGCACAAATGAATGAACAACTTTCTGTGGAAGCTTTTTGTGGTGCAGTGGAGGACCTTTAAGGTAGTTTCAAAAGGGTGGAGATCAATTCCCTGGTTACATTTCCTTTCCCATTCTTATTGGACTTTTTTGTTTTCATTTTATTTTCTTTGCTTTTATTTCTTTAGTTTTGGTATATTGTTTTATTATTGATGGTTTGTTGTAATCGGTTTTTAATAAAAATACAAAATATAAGAATCATAGAATGTAAATAAACAAAAATGAAAAAGCAAAAATAAAAAACCTAAAAAATATTAAAACCACGAAAATTGTTATAGCGTTTAGCATCTTTCTTTTTAAATATTGGTTTTTTAAATAAATAAATTGTAAATGGTAAAAATGACCTTAGTGTGGTTTTAACATTTAGTAAATACTGCTTTAATTTATTTGTTAACTTTTCTAAAAAATTGTTACGTAAATAATTTGTCGTTTATTTCAATAATATAGTTTTAAATATCATTTTCATATAATAAAATTACGTAAAAAGATAAAATATAAAATAAAAAAAATAAAAAAAATAAAAAACCGAAAAGGTAAAAGTATAAAAATAATAAAAAATGTTTTAAGGGTTTAAGCACATGTGTGACCGCATGCATAGTCCCATTGCTAAAATACCCTTCCTTCCTTTTCATAAAAATAATTAAAATTATTTCAAAAGGTTAAGCACACGTGCGACCATTCGCATCAGCCTCGTGTTGAAAACTTCTTTTTCTTATTCCTTTAAAATTAAAATAAAATTATTTCAAAAAGTTTAAGCACACGTGCGACCATTCACGTCAACCTTGTGTGGAAAATCTTTCTCTTATTCTTTTAAAATTAAACAAAAATTATTAAGCACACGTGCGACCAATCGCGTCAGCCTTGTGTTGAAAACTTTTTTTTCTTATTCTTTTAAAATTAAACAAAAATTATTTCAAAAGGATTAAGCACAGGTGTGACCATTCGCGTCAGCCTTGTGTTGAAAACTTTGTTTTTTTTTCTTATTCCTTTAAAATTAAACAAAAATTATTTTAAAAGGTTTAACCACACGTGCGACCATTCGCGTCAGCCTTGTGTGGAAAACCATTCTCTTATTCTTTTAAAATTAAACAAAAATTATTAAGCACACGTGCGACCATTTGCGTCAGCCTTGTTTTGAAACCTTTTTTTCTTATTCCTTTAAAATTAAACAATAATTATTTCAAAAGGTTTAAGCACACATGCGACCATTCGCGCCAGCCTTGTGTTGAAAACCTTTCTCTTATTCTTCATTTTCCCAAAAAATCCAAATCTTGTCCAAAACAAATTCCTCAAACAAATTTCCCAAACGATTTCCTAGAACTACGTAACCCTGATTTCTTATTTTAATGAGAATACGTATGAGCAAAGTTAATCCTTGTCGGGCTCAAAAAACTAAAAAATATTTTTGTTTCTTTAGATTGTCGTTTTTTTGGGGATTGTTAAACATTTTGAAAACCACATCAAAGTCGCATATTTAATTAAAGGTACTGCCTTCGGGCAGGCGTTGTAGGATGCTAATACCTTCCTTACACGTAACCGACTCTCGAACCCCATCTTTGGTTTTCGTGGACCGTACTTTATCATTTTATGGTTTTTCTGTAGTTTTCCAGAATAAACTATGGTGGCGACTCCAAACTCTTTTTCAAACTGTTTTCTTTTTGTATCCCATATGTGGTTCATCTCTTGCATGAGTAAGGGTACCTTGAATGCCACATGTCCCCTGAGCGAACTGCTGCAATGTAAATCAAAGATGAAAGGGGCAAATGAATAAGTGCAACCGGGGAGAAAAAGTTTAAATGGCATGTTTTTCTTGGTAGCAAAGATCATGTACCATACATCATTGTGTATCCAGTGTTATGTGTGTGTCAAAAAAAAAAAACAAAACAAAAAAACAAAAAAAAGACAAAAAAAAACAAAAAAAACGCAAAAAAGAAACAAAAAAAAAAGAAAAAAAAAACAATTTGGGTATCCTACGAGAGGATCGCCAATGCCTGCACCTCTTGCCACATTGTAGATCCTATGAAGAATGAATCTTTGTTGAAATGCTTCATCAGGTTAAGAACGCTTAGGGGCAATGTTGTTCGCTTCGAAGAAAGGCCCAAGATCATGGACTGTTATTGAAATATTCCCTTAGCCAATGTATCACAGAAAGGGTTAAGACAATCAAGTTGTCATTCAAGTTAATTTCTCCCAACCTAAATTGTGAAAAACAATTTCACAATGTTGAATAGTGTGTGAAAACAGCAATGGCAAAACTAAAGAAGGAATGTTGGCATCAAGCTAAAAAGGAGACATCAAGAATTGATAATTCAAATGGAGGAACATATTGAACAAGGGCGAATTTTAAAAAAAAGGGGCCTTTTGCAACTAGTTTCCCTTGCTAATAAAGCCATTAAAGGCGTTCCTGAGCTATTAGCTGATGCTGAGTCTACAATGCCATCTTTAGCCCGCTTAAGGGGGTTGAAACATTCCTCAATTGCTGCAATAAACTGATCGGAGAAATGAAGAAGGTGATGGCCAAGGCCCGAGTTAGTTGACCAAGATTTCCTGACTCGCATTTTGTGAACTTCTGAATGATTGGCCACCCTATTGACTCTGTTTCGTGTTAATTTCCAAATTATACCGGGACGATGTTTCATGGCTTTATAATTTCTGACTAGAGTACTTGAACTACATTGTTTTCTCTTTTTTTGTTTCATCTAATAAAATTTCAAAAAAAAAAAAATTGAAAAACAAAAAATGAAGGCAATCTTGAGTTACTTGTCTTTCTTGCAAATCGTCAAACTCTTGTTTTTCGAAAATAACAAAAAAAATGAAAAAAATGATAAATCAAAAACAAAAGTTGCAGTGTCAGACTTTTCTGAGGTCCAGTGTTTAATCAAAAATAAAAATTTGACGTTTTTCTCGAGACGTTTGTGCACATGTTGTTGAAAACCCTCACCCTTCACTTTTCCAAAATAAAGCATCTTCCCCAAAACAAACATTGTTACTGCCCTCAGTAACAAAGTAAACCTTTACTCTGGGGCAATTCGGTCTGGCCAAAAGATTTCTTGCTTGCGCTAATAGGGTGATCCCTGAATAGATTGAGACAAAAAAAGAATTAAAAAAAAGAATAATAAGTCAACTAGATTGAAAACCGGAAAGGGTGGTCTAAAAAAAAATGAAAAAAATGACTTATGTTGAGGTCATCTAGTCGCAGGGTTAATCTTTTGAAAGTAAAGCAATCGGAGTTCAAAATGATGTGTGGCCCTCTTTCTTCATCCAAAAAGAAAAAACAACACACCGTTGCTACCCGTTTGAGCCAACATTAACATATTTTTCAAATTATCCCCAAGCAAAGGTTATCATCAAGTATGATTCAACTCGAGATGCAAATGAAGAGCACTCAGTGATTAAATGAGGAAAATTCATCAACAAACGGTGAACATAAATAATAAATAATAATAATAAAAAAAACAAAACAAAAAAAGAATCTCAAAGTGATGATGAAGAAGAATGAAAAATGAAGTTCAAGAAAAGCAAAGTGCTCAAAAAGTCAAATAGTTGATGCAATGCCTAGATGATAACCTTTGTTTAAAAAAATATAACCAACAAACATTCATTTGGGCCTTCATATCCTTTTTTTCAAATACCTTTTAGCCCCTAGCCACGTTACAAGCCTAAAAAAGCCCACACAGATTGGATAATGTTTGCTCAATTTTTCATAAAGCTTAATTTTGTGATAAGGCGAAATGACTTTCATTGTGTCGTAAAGAAAAAAAAAGTTGAAAATGAATGACAAAAAAGAGAAGAAGATAATGTCTCGGGTAGAGGGGATCTCCTTGCCAACTAGCCAAAGCATGTAAAAGAAAATCAAACCAATTGGGGTCGTCCTTTTAGCCAATCTTTTTCATGCCCACTACCTCTTCCAAACGGAACCCTTTGCTAAGGAAAAAACTGAGGCAACTTTGTGAGTCTTATACAAATTTTTCATCAACCCATGATCCCAAGACTGGGGCAGCTTTGTGAGTCTCATACAATTTTTTCATCAACCTATGATCCCAAGACTGGGGCAGATTTGGAAGTTCATTTGATTTGTTAACCCTAATTTTCATGGATCCATACTCCTATGCTCATTTTCCCAAACACTAAACCGGGGCAAAACTTTTTGGTATATCGTGTTTTGTCTCGACACTCGCATATTACATCTCCGTCAAGGAGTGTGTGAGGAATGATGTGCCCACATGGCTGTCCTAGTCTTCTCCAAACCCTCCTAAACATCTCTCATTTTTGACCTACTAGTTCAAGCATGTGTGCACTGATGTCTCGAAAGAAAAAGTCAAAATGCAATAATCTCAAATTTCGATCTCGGATGTATGACATTACTCAGTTTTCACAAAACATTGAAGATAAAGACCAGTTTGATGATTGCAAGTAAGATGACTGACTCAAACATAAAGAAATGCAAAACAAAGCAAATATTTTTCATCAATTCATAAAAAGCAAATTTTTCGGATCGAAACGCTCTTCATCCATATGAATAGTTGTCGAATCCTTCTTCGAAAATACAAAAAGAGCGACATCAAGATTTTAATAGTTTGCAATGAAGGGTTTTGATACCTTGTCTTTTCAAAAATCAAATTTCTGTCAAAATTGCAAAAAATGTCACGAAATCACGAATTTCAAGAATTTCAAAATTCCTAAGCCCAGTTTCACGCTGGCCCCAAAGCCCAGTTTCTACACTGGCCCCTAAGCCCAGTTTCGCCTGGCCCCTAAGCCCAGTTTCACCTGGCCCATAAGCCTAGTTTCACGCTGGCCCCTAAGCCCAGTTTCACACTGGCCTCAAAGCCCAGTTTCTATATTGGCCCCTAAGCTTAGTTTCATGCTGGCCCCTAAGCCCAGTTTCGCCTGGCCCCATAAGCCCAGCTTGCCTGGCCCATAAGCCCAGTTTCCCCTGGCCCACAAAAGCCCAGTTTTGTCTGGCACCCAAAGCCCAGTTCGCCTGGTACCTTAAGCTCAAGTTTTTCTTTTTGTTATTGGCCCTCTGCAAGGCAATGGTCAAATCCAGGTTTTAATTTTGTTATCGGCCCTCTGCTTCGCAATGGTCAAATTTAAGTTTTTCTTCTACAATTTTGGCCCTCTGCAAGGCAATGGTCAAATTTAAGTTTTCCTTCTACGATTTTGGCCCTCTGCAAGGCAATGGTCAAATCCAGGTTTTAATTTTGTTATCGGCCCTCTGCTTCGCAATGGTCAAATTTAAGTTTTTCTTCTGGGATTTTGGCCCTCTGCAAGGCAATGGTCATATCCAGGTTTTAATTTTATTATCGGCCCTCTGCTTCGCAATGGTCAAATTTAAGTTTTTCTTATGCGATTTTGACCCTCTACAAGGCAATGGTCAAATCCAGGTTTTAATTTTGTTATCGACCCTTTGCATCGCAATGGTCAAATTTAAGTTTTTCTTCTGCGATTTTGGCCCTTTGCAAGGAAATGGTCAAATCCAGGTTGTAATTTTTGCTATCGACCCTCTGCTTGGCAATGGTCGAGCTTTCTTTTATATGTTTGAATCAATTTTCATCCTTTTATTTCTTTTTAAAACCCAGACAAAATTAGTGTTTCTATCTTTACTTAGCTTTTACTCAGATAATACAAAAATATCAAATTTTCATATTATCTAGTAATATCTAAGTAAAGAGGGCCAGCTGTTAACACCCAATTTCGTCCGGGTGACTAAATAATGAGACTTGGTTTTCATTGATGGTTTGTTGTACTCGGTTTTTAATAAAAATACAAAATATAAGAATCATAGAATGTAAATAAACAAAAATGAAAAAGCAAAAATAAAAAACATAAAAAATATTAAAACCACGAAAATTGTTATAGCATTTAACATCTTTCTTTTTAAATATTGGTTTTTCAAATAAATAAATTGTAAATGGTAAAAATGACCTTAGTGTGTTTTTAACATTTAGTAAATACTGCTTTAATTTATTTGTTAACTTTTCTAAAAAATGGTTACGTAAATAATTTGTTGTTTATTTCAATAATACAGTTTTAAATATCATTTTCATATAATAAAATTAAGTAAAAAGATAAAATATAAAATAAAAAAAATAAAAAAAATAAAAAACCAAAAAGGTAAAAGTATAAAAATAATAAAAAATGTTTTAAGGGTTTAAGCACATGTGTGATCGCACGCATCGTCCCTGTGCTAAAATACCCTTCCTTCCTTTT
>NW_014542539.1:165518-201795 GCF_000741045.1 Vigna radiata var. radiata | reverse complement strand
TTAAACAAAAATTATTTCAAAAGGTTTAAGCACACGTGCGACCATTCGCGTCAGCCTTGTGTGGAAAACCTTTCTCTTATTCTTTTAAAATTAAACAAAAATTATTAAGCACACGTGCGACCATTTGCGTCAGCCTTATTTTGAAAACCTTTTTTTCTTATTCCTTTAAAATTAAACAAAAATTATTTCAAAAGGTTTAAGCACACGTGCGACCATTCGCGTCAGCCTTATGTTGAAAACCTTTCTCTTATTCTTCATTTTCCCAAAACTTCCAAATCCCTTCCAAAACAAATTCCTCAAACAAATTTCCCAAACGATTTCCTAGAACTACGTAACCCTGATTTCTTATTTTAATGAGAATACGTAGGAGCAAGGTCAATCCTTGTCGAGCTCAAAAAACTAAAAAATATTTTTGTTTCTTTAGTTTGTCGTTTTTTGGGGATAGTTAAACATTTTGATTAAAGGTACTGCCTTCGGGCAGACATTGTAGGGTGCTAATACCTTCCCGACACGTAACCGACTCCCGAACCCCATCTTCGGTTTTCGTGGACCGTGCTTTATCATTTTATTGTTTTTCTGTAGTTTTCCAGAATAAACTATGGTGGCAACTCCAAACTCTTTTTCAAACTGTTTTCTTTTTGGAACGTCGTCCCGTCGCGATTCCGGTTGCGACAGTATGCAATTCCAATCAAAGGAGGAAACTGTTGCTGCAATCAAACAATATCACATCACCAACGGTTACAAATACAACGTTGTTGAATCCAAGCCTAACATCTATGTTATTTGATGTCTAGAATACCACAACGACTGTCAATGGTGATTGAGGGCAGGCTATAACAAAGTCCGTAAATGTTGGGAAATCAAAAATATTGATGGCCAACATACCTGTTTCTCAAACATACTATCTCAAGATCGTACAAATCTTGATAATACTCACATTGCCGCAATTGTATCAAATTTTGTTTGCACAAACCCCTCCATTCCCATCAAAAGTTTGGTTGCAGATATTAAAGCTCGATTCAGATATTCTGTGTCATACAGAAAAGCTTGGGTCGCAAAGCAAAAGGCTCTTGTTATGGAGTTTGGTGATTGGGAAGAGTCCTATAACCATCTACCGAGGTGGTTGCATGCGGTGAAGGAAGCAAACCCTGGTACAATATTAGAGTGCACCGGTTCTCCAGTGGAGATTGATGGACAAACAAACAATAATTGCTACATTATGGAAAGAGTTTTTTGGTCTTTCGGTCCTTGCATACAAGGATTCAAATATTGTAAACCCATTCTCCAAGTCGATGGGACGTTTCTAACGGGAAAATATCATGGAACTTTGCTTACCGCCATGAGTCAGGATGGCAATAGAAATCTTTTTCCAGTAGCATTTGCAATTGTAGAAGGTGAGACAAAGGAGGCCATGATATGGTTCTTTCAACTATTTCTAGAACATGTTTGGCCTCAACCAAATATTTGCATCATCACTGACAGAGGAAAGGGTATCTTATTCGCCTTAAGATCAGAAGAAGTTGGTTGGGAAGAAGATGGTTTGAACTCTGTTTATTGCATACATCATCTAGCCTCCAACTTCAACAACAAATTCAAAAATCACGACCTCAAAAAGCAATTCATCAATTTAGGTACTACTATATTTTTTCCCTACCAATTTACTGTTTATATTCAGTTAACATAACTGTACAAATTTACTACATCCGTAGAACTTACGAGGTCAAGCAACCTACTGTTACGGCAAAGTTTATTGTGCTAAGACACCATTACCCACAACAAGTTGCTTGGATAGATAAAATTCCATTAAATAAATGGTCTCAAGCTTTTGATGGAGGGAGAAGATATGGACATATGACCACTAATCTTGCTGAGTGCATGAACACCGTTTTAAAGGGAGCACGTTCATTACCAATTTGTGCACTCATCAAAACAACATTTGAGAGGACACAATCATGGTTTCTTGAACGAGGACTAAAAGCACAGTACATGCTACAAGCAGGCCACCAATTTCCTGAAGAAATCACCGACATTATTAGGAAAAATCAACAACAATCAGCATTTTGTCATGTTCATCGCTACAACTGTGAAAATTCAGAATTTGATGTTCAAGAAATTTCAACACCTCACCAATATCGCCTACATCCAATTTCCTATAAGGTCAGGCTAAATGAATGGTGGTGTGATTGTGGTCACTTCCAAGCTACTCGTCTTCCATGTCATCATGTCATTGCCATTTGCGCAAATTCGCATATACCACTAACCCAAGTAATCGATCCAGTGTATAGCCTTAATGACATTTACAAGGCATACGAAGTACAATTTCACCCAATCCAAAATGAAGATTATTGGTCTGCGTATACAAGTCTAAACTTCATACCAGATCCTCATATGCGACGCAAGGCATCCGGAAGACCGTCTACAAAAAGGATTCCTAATGAGATGGATCAATCCACTCCAGATCAGCCCAAAAAATGCTCTTACTACCGCAACGAAGGTCATCATAGGGGAAATTGTCCATTTCGTCAATAGTTAATTTTGTAATCCAATCAATAATAAATCTAGTACTTTTAATATTTCATATCAAATTCTATTCTACATTTTAATTTCCTTCTTTTATTAAATAAATTGTAAGGACAATATCTTCTTTGTCTAACACAAAAAACATAATAAAAATTTCTAAAACACCTCATAAAAATGTTGTTCAACAATCAAATTACTCTGGTAATCGATTACCAGGGACTTTTGGCCCATTACACACACTGATAAGCGATTACCAGGGCTGTTACTACATAAAAACCTGTTGGTAATCGATTACAGACCCTGTAATCGATTACCAGGCCCATTTTTGCCTACAAAGCTGAAGTCGTGCAGGGGGGGCATGATTTTACCACGTTGTAATCGATTACAGCTCCATGTAATCGATTACCAGGCCTAGAAGTCGTTTTTGGGGTGCACGACTTCACTACTGTTCATGTGAACAGTGTGAAGTCGTGTAGGGGGCACGACTTCTTCTTTGGAAGTCATTCTGGCCCCCCACGACTTCCCCATTTTCGTAATTTCGTCCGTTTTTGCCTATTTCCGTAATTAGGCAGTCAAATTTGCCTATATCCGTACAAAAACCTGAAGTTAGAGCACTTGATGACCTGAAAGAAAAACACAAAGGCCTAAAAGTTGTTGAGAAGTTGAAGGCTGTAGGATCAAAGTGTTTGACTATGACCCGGGAGCTTCAAACCATGACTGTTCACTGGAGATCACCCTGCTTCATTGGCAATGGACAGTGGGTTGCTGGTGGTTCTGCTAGGAGAGGAGGGCACAAGATTTACATATGGGGTGTAGTTCGAGAAGCAAAAATCCTTGAAGGGCCTATCGTTGAAAGTCAATTGCTTTATTATCAATTATAATAATTCGTTTTTAAATTGTAATAATTAGTCTTTATTAGCTAATTTTTTTTTTTATATTTACTTTCCTTTTATTTAGTTTAATTGTTAGTGTTAAATATCAACTATTATAATTGATACTATAATAATTGATATTAAATTGGTGGAGTTTATTCCCTTAACTCTTTCCAATTACGTTATCAATTTGTATATTTATGCTACTGTAATTCAATGATAGAATCAATTCATTCAAATAATTTTCTATATGGTATCAACCTAACACGATCCTTTTCGTTTTTTTTATCTTCTTCAACACAATACGTCACTCGTTCCTTTCTTTTTGCCTCCTACGCCAATGAAAACTCTTCATCTATTAGCAACCCTCATGAGCCATCAAAACCCTTAACTTGCATCAGCCATTATGAAAAAACTCAATCTGGGCAATTTTCTGCATCATCAACTTCAATCCCTGGCAATTGCAAATCGTTTCTTGGTTTGCTGTCATTGGTGCAAAGTCAAGGCCATTGATAACGGTCTAAAAATCGTTATTTTATACATTAATTTGATATCAAAGCACACCCTTTATGACTTAGAATTAGCTTACAATCATGCAAAACACTTTAGTTAGGTTACAAGAGAGTCAAAAGTGGTTTTAGAGATATTATGCTTGTTTTTACATTGTTTTGACAGGATTTGATGAGAATTGAATGATGGAAGTGAAGAAGGAAGGACTTAGACTCAAGAAAGGATGAGAAAAGATGCAAATGAGGAGTCACATCCACCGCTCAGCGCTATTTCCAACGCTGAGCGCCAGCCTCGTGGAGGATTCCACTATTTTAGGCTTGGGCGAGACCGTTGAGCGTCCTGCGATACTGAAGTCCACCGCTGAGCGGTGAGATGAGCGTTGAGCGTCCTGCGATATTGAAGTCCACCGCTAAGCGGTGAAATGAGCGCTGAGCGCCTAACTTATGGGCCTAGGTTAAAATTCTGTTATTTTTCTGTATTATAAATAGACCTAGAACGCACCAGAGATGTATCTTTTGGTAGAGAGAGACGTCATAACACCTTCTACACTCCTTGGAGGCGGCTTTTGGATGCTAAGGCTCCAAATTATCAATTCTAGGGTTTATTCTTTCATTCTTTCCATTAAATTCATATAGTTTCACCATGTCAATGGTGAACTAAACCCTTTGTTATTGGGGAACGATGTAATCCTTTTGAAACTCTCTTATATTGAAATTCTTATTTTATTCATATGCTTTTATTATCAATAATTTGTCGATACGGGGACGTACGGGGAAATCTAGAACTGAGGAGAATTCTCTTGATTATGAAATATTGCCTTGGGATAGGAATAGGACAGTTAATTGTTTTTAAGCTTCTATGATTAATGCATTAGTAATTACTAGGGAGACTAGGGATATTAAAATAGTAATTATGGTAATAGGCTCTCTTCACCGAGGGATCGAGTTTAGAGTAATTTAGAAAGTTGCATGAACATTGATAATAAAGTGGAATTTAATAAGAAAAGTAGATATAGGAGGGTGGATTAGGATGAAACCATAAAGCCCAACAACTCCATTCATTCATATCTTTATTTGTTAATTGATCAAGTTTGCATTTGCATGTTTAAATTTCAGTTTTGCATCAGAATTACAAATTATTATTTTTCCATGTCTTATGCAATCAATTCACATGAGCGTCTAGGCCATTGAGTCCCTTAGGAAACAATATCTGGACTTACTGTTCTATTATTACTTGATACAATCTGGTACTCTTGCCAGGTTGTTAACAACCATTCCTCTTCTGCTAACCCTAGACAGGTTCAGGTTCATACTACAATTGTTGGCACTTCTAAAAATAATTTTCTGGTTGATAGTGAAGCCACGCATCACATCATTGATGATCTTGACAATCTAGCGCTTCATCATCCGTACACGGGTCTAGACTCATTATTTTTGGGTAACGGTTCCGGTTTAAACATCACTAATTCTGGAACACTTTTACTTAATGATTTATCCTTCTCCCACACTTTGTGTGTTCCTTCCATGCAACAGAAAATCCTTTCTGTCTCTCAACTCATCAAATAAACTAATTATGTTGTTGTTTTCTTACCAAACTCTTTTTATGTTAAGAACTCTCAAATAGGTCAAATAACCCATAATGGCTCATGTGTGGATGGACTCTATCTCTGGCCAACCAACTCTCCGTCAGTCCACTCTGTCCGCACAGACTCCTCTGCTACATGGCACCATAGACTTGGGCATCCCTCCTTTTCTATCTTCACATTTATTCAGCAACATTTTTCTTTGGGTTCAAATAAATTCTAGCAATCAGATTGCAACTCATGTCAAATTAATAAAAGTCATAAACTTCCTTTCAATGAATCCACTCTTAAATCATCTTATCCTTTGGAAATAATTTTCTCTGATGTATGGACTTCCCCTGTTTTATCCATTGATGGTCTTCGCTACCATTGCATGTTTGTTGATCATTTTATTTGGCTATATTCGATAAAACGTAAATCTGATGTGTAAGCTTTGTTTCCCAAATTTAAGTCGCTTGTTGAAAATTTCTTTCATCACAACATCAAAATTCTTTACACGGATAATGGTGGTGAATATATTGGTCTTCGTCCATTTTTAAGCACTCATGGAATAAGTCATCACACCACCCCACCTCATACACCTGAACACGATGGAATTTCCAGACGCCGGAATCAACATATTGCTGAAACTGGTCTCTCTCTTCTCCACCACTTAGGTTTGCCCTTCACATATTGGCCTCACGCCATGACAACAGCTGCCTATCTCATAAATCGTCTCCCAACACCAATTCTTGGGTACTAGTCACTCTATTCCAAATTACTCAAAATTAGCCCGGATTATCATAAGTTAAAGTGTTTTGGTTGTTTGTGTTTTCCCTAGATTAAGCCATATGTTAACCATAAACTTGCACCAAAGTCTGCTATGTGTGTTTTTATAGGTTACTAATAAAGGTCCAAAAACCGTTATTTTCATACTTAAATTTGACATTAAACACACCGTTTGTGACTTAGAATTGGCTTGAAATCATGCATTTTTTTAAAGTTAGAGAATAAGAGAGTCAAAGTTGGTTTTCTTGATTTTATGCTTGGTTTTCCTTTGATTTGCAGGTTTTATCTGGAATGAATGAAGGAGGCAGAAGAAGACAAGAGTTGGACTTAAGAGAAGGTGGAAAAGTGAAGAAAAAAGGAATCGCACCCACCGTTCAACGCTATCTCACCGCTGAGTGCCAGCCATGTAGAGGGATTCTCTGTTAGACGCTCAAGCGCAAACGCTGGGGGGGGGGGGGGAATTAGAGTGTCGAACTCACCGCTGGGCGGTGTACTCTTCAAAGAAGTTTCTTCCCAACACTTAAGCCCCAACGCTCAGGGGTGAACCTGAGTAACACACCTACCGCTGAACAGTGTACTATTGGGCCTGAGCCAGTTTCTGCTTTGTTTTAATGAACTATAAATAGATTTGGACGACCTAGAGAGGTCATCTTTTGGTAGAAAGGATGCATAACACATCTCTTCACTCCTTGGAGGCGGATTTTGGATACGGAAGCTCCAACTTATCAAATCTTGGGTTATCTTTTCATTCTTTCCATTATTTTTACTTAGTTTCACCATATCTATGGTGAACTAAACCTCCATTGTTGTTGGGGAAACGATGTAAATTCTATTGAAACTCTCATATATTGAAATTCTTGCTTTATTCATATGCTTCTTTTATCAATTGTTAGAGTTTTTCCTCCATTATATTTGTGTGCTTTGTTTAAGACATTATTCATTAGCATTATCTTTGATTCTATCTATATGGACACGTATGGGTAGGTCTAGACATGAGGGATTTCTCTTGGAAACAATATTACCTAGACATAGGGATAGGATGACCAATTGCCTTAAGCTTCTGTTCGAATTCATGTAATGCATGATCAATTGCTAGGGAAACTAGACATAGTAAACTAGTAATTAGGAGTAGACTCTCTTCACCAAGACATTGAGGTTAGGGTAATTTAGAAAGTGGCATTAACATTGATAAGGAAGTAGAATAAAGTAGAATAAAGTAGAATTCATAAATATATGAGAATGAATTAGGATGAAATTGTAAACCCCAACAACAACATTCATCCATATTGTTCAATTGTCAATTGATCAATCTTTGCATGTGCATGTTTAATTTTCGTTTTTGCATTATAAAACCTAATTTTCGTTTTCTCAAGTCTTAAAAGATCAAGATATCACATGAACGTTTAGGCCTAGGAGTCTCTAGGGAAACGATACTCGGACTTACCGTTTATTATTACTTGATACGATTCGGTACACTTGCTGGACCTTTAACAAGTTTTTGGCGCCGTTGTTGGGGACTCGTGGTTTAACTATTCTAGTAGTGTGATTATTGATTAAATTTGACTTGATTCTCTTTTTTGTTTTTATTTTTTATATAAAAGTTCTTTTTAGGGTTTTGTTTCTTGTGTATAAAGGATACAATTCATACTAGGAGCAAGAATAATCAACAACCTCTTCTTGAAGGCTTGAGTGAAACCCAGAGGAAAAGGAGAACTCAAACTTCTAGAGAATTATTCCCTCCTCCGGAGATATTGTTACAACCCTCACCAGAAGCATCTAATCCGAGCACAGAAGAGATGGCTGAGGAGGAATCACCTAGGAGACGCACTTTGGCGGATGCTACCAATGTGGTTGGCCCTCAACACTTTAATAACATTGCAAGACCGAGGGTTAATGCACTGAACATGGAGGTTAAACCGGTGTTGATTCACTTGGTGCAAAGTAACCAATTTAATGGGTTGTCACACGAAAGTCCATATGATCATCTTACCACATTCAATGAGATATGCAACACGGTGAAGATCAATGGAGTGCCGGATGAAGCAATCAAACTTCGCTTTTTTCCTTTTTCTTTGGAAAGTAATGTTAAACTGTGGTTAAATTCTTTCCCGGAGGATAGGTTTATAACCTGGGAAGTTGTGGTGGCTAAATTCTTGAACAAATACTTTCCAGAGTCGAAAATCAATAAAGGTAAAATGGAGATTTCTTCTTTCAGTCAAGGCATGGAGGAAACCCTAGGCCAGGCGTGGGATAGATTTAAAAGCTTGCTGAGAAAGAAGCCTGTGCATGGCTTTGATGATACAACTGTAGTTCTTACGTTCCTTGGAGGTCTTGGCACTCAGTCAAAGCTTATGCTAGATGCCTTAGTTGGAGGTAATATCAAAAGAAAGACTGATGAGGAAGCCTATGAATTGATAGAGAATATGGCGGCCAGTGACAATGAGATGAACAGTGAAAGTGGAGATTTTCTTCAACAACAAGAGGCTTCATATTTACAATTTCAGGATGTCTTTCTTGAGCAACACAAGATTATCACTCAATAGTTGGAAGGAGTTATACAAAGACTTTCTCTATTGCCACAGGAAATTCAGAATATTTCAAGGGTTCAATGGAAGCAATAAATCATGCCACCTAAGAAGAACAGAAATTTTAAAGAACTTTTTCAGCGAATTATGAATAAGTATATCCTATGTCAAAAGCATGGAGGCCATGAGAACTAGAATGGAAACACACATGGAGAGGAATGAAGGAAGTGTTTCTAGGGAAGAATGTAAGACCATTGTTACTAGGAGTTGTAAAGTGTTAGATGAGAAAAAATTGAGAGAAAAGAGAAAGAAAAGATGAGTGAAGAAGAAGAAAGTGAACAAAAAAAGAAAAGAGAGTGGAGAGTGAAAAAAAAAGGAAATTGAGGGAGACGTTGATTGATGAGTGCTTGACGGATTTGGAGGTATTGAAAGAAATCCCAACAGATGAGGCTACTTTTGAGAAGATTGATACCAAGGAGGAAGTCAAAGAAAGTAAGCTTGAGCTAAAGGCTTTACCACCACATTTGAAGTATGTGTTCTTGGAAGAAGACGGAGGGAAGCCAGTCATCATTAGCAACTCGTTATCTCCTGGAGAAGAAGAGAAGTTGGTAGGAGTTTTGAAAGCCAACAAAGGAGCTATTGGGTGGTCAATTTAAGATCTTAAGGGTATAAGTCCAACATACTGCATGCATAAAATTTTTATGGAGAATGATTATAGGCCAATAGCTCAACCACAAAGGCGGCTTAATCTTGTGATGAAGGAGGTGGTCAGAAAAGAAGTGTTAAAGCTTTTGGAAGCTGGTATGGTCTACCCAATTTCTAACAGTGAATGGGTAAGTCCAGTATAGGTGGTTCCAAAGAAAGGAGGGATGACGGTGATTCACAATGAGAAGAATGAGCTTATTCCTACAAGAACAATTACTGGGTGGCAGATATGCATCGATTACAGGAAGTTAAATACAACCACTAGGAAGGATCACTTTCCTCTTCCTTTCATGGATCAGATGCTAGAAAGGTATAATCAGATTGTGGTAGATCCTAAAGATCAGGAGAAAACAACCTTTACATGTCCATTTGGTGTGTTTGCTTATAGAAAAATGCCATTTGGGTTATGTAATGCTCCAGCTACGGTTCAAAGGTGTGTGCAGGCTATTTTTGCAGATCTCATAGAAAAGTGTATAAAAGTCTTTATGGATGATTTTTCAGTATTTGGAGATTCCTTTCAGAAGTGTTTGGCCAACCTGGATGTTGTTCTCAAAAGATGTGTTCAAAAAAACCTTGTTCTTAATTGGGAGAAGTGCTATTTTATGGTAACAGAGGGAATTGTTTTGGGCCATAAGATTTCTACTAGGGGGATTGAAGTGGATAAAGCAAAATTGAAGGTTATTGAAAAACTTCCACCACTTACAAATGTGAAAGGAATACGGAGTTTCTTAGGCTATGTTGGGTTTTATAGAAGATTCATTAAAGACTTTTCGAAAATTGCTAAACCTTTGAGTAATTTGCTTGTCAAAGACACGCCTTTTGTGATGAGTGATGAATGTTTACAGGCTTTTGATGTCTTGAAGAACAGGTTGATTTTAGCCACAGTAATTGTAGCTCCAGATTGGAGTAAAGATTTTGAGCTCATGTGTGATGCTAGTGATTATGCTATAGGTGTTGTGCTTGGCAAAAAAAGGAAGAAGGTATTTCACACTATATACTATGCCAACAAAGTCTTAAATAAAGCTTAATTGAATTATGCCACTACGGAGAAGGAATCTCTAGCTATAGTTTATGCTTTGGAGAAGTTTAGACCTTAAAGTAGTTATCTACACCGATCATGCTGCTATTAAGTATTTCTTAACAAAGCCCGATTCAAAGCTATGGTTGATTAGATGGGTGCTTGATAACAGTCAAAAAACTGTTATTTTCATACTTAAAATTGATATCAAAACACACCCTTTATGACTCAGAAGTAGCTTGAAATCATGAAAATTGTTTAAGTTAGAGAGATAGAGAGTCAAAGTGGGTATTTTTTTGGGCTTGAATTTACTTATTTTTCTATGCTTTAAATAGAAGTGAATGAACTGGGGCATGGATCTTTTGGCAGAAAGGACGCAGAAACACGATTTTCACACCTTGGAGGTGGATCTTGGATGTGAGAGTTCCAATATTACAAATCTAGTTCTCTCCATTCAATTCATCTAGTTTCACCATGATTATGGTGAACTAAGCCCTTTGTTGTTGGGGAACGATGTAATTCTTTGAAACTCTCTTATATCGAATTTCTTATTTTGTTCATATACTTGTGTTTATCAATAGTTTGAGTTTTTCTTCCGTTCTTGCTAATGCTTTGTTTAAGACGTTATTCAAACACATCATCTTTGATTCTTTCTATATGGAGACGTATAATTAGGTCTAGACATGAAGAATTACTCTTGATAATGAATATTAGCTAAAGATAGGAATAGGAACATCAATTGCCTTAAGCTTCTGTGTGTATTGCATGAGTAATTGCTAGGGAGACTAGAGATAGTAAACTAGTAATTGTGATTAAGCTATTTTCACTGAGAGATCGGGTTTAAAGTAAAATAGAAAGTGACATAAACATTGATAAAAAAGTTGAGTTTAATAAGAATAGTAGATATTTGAGAGTGGATTAGGATGAAACCGTAAATCCCAACAACACAATTCATCCATATCTTTTTCTTTCCAATTGATCAAAACCTTTGCATGTATGTTTACTTATTGTTTTGCATTTAAAACTCAACTTATCGTTTGTTCAAGTCTTATGATTTCCATTAATTAGATGAACGTTTAGGCCTAAGAGTCCTTTGGGAGACGATACTTAGACTTACCGTTTATTTATTATGTAATACGACCTGGTACACTTGCCAGGGTGTTAACAAGTTTTTGGCGCCGTTGCCGGGGACTCATTGGTTTAACTATTCTAGTAGTGTGATTTTTGATTGAATTTGAATGGATTTTTGTTTTGTTTTTCGTTTTTGTTTGATATAAAAGTGCTTTTTAGGGTTTTTTTTCTTGTGTATGCAGGAGGAAATTCATACTAGAAGCAAGAAAAAACAACAACCTCTTCTTGAAGGATTGAGTGAAAGGAGGGGAAAGAAAGTCAAAAGACTATCTAGAGAATTATTTCCCTCTCTTGAAGAACTTTTGCAACCCTCACCAAGAGCATCTAGCCAGAGCATAGAGGAGATGGATGAGGAGGAAGCTCCTAGACGCACCCTGGCAGATGCCACCACTATTGTTGGCCCTCAATATTTTACTAGCATTGCAAGGCCGATGGTCAATACTTTGAACATGGAGATGAAGCCGACACTGATACACTTAGTGAAGAGCAACTAGTTTAATGGACTGTCACATGAAAGTCCATATGATCATCTCACCACATTCAATGAAATTTGCAACACGGTGAAGATGAATGGTGTGCCGGATGAGATGATTAAACTGAGCTTGTTTTCTTTTTCATTAGGAGGCAATGCTAAACTATGGTTGAATTCTTTTTTGGAAAATAGCTTTACAACCTAGGAAGCTGTGGTAGAAAAATTTTTGAAAAAATATTTTTCACAGTCTAAGATCAACAAAGGGAAGATGAATATATCTTCTTTAAGGCAAGGCATGAAGGAAACCCTAGGTTAAGCATGGGACATATTTAAAAACTTGCAGAGGAGGACACCTGTGCATGGTTTTGATGAGACAACTGTGGTTCTCACGTTTCTAGGAGGCCTTGGTACATAGTCAAAGCTTATGTTGGATGCCTCAGCTAGAGGTAATATCAAGAGAAAGACTGCTGATGAAGCCTATGAGTTGATTGAAAGCATGGCGGCTAATGAGAATGAAACTCATAGTGAAAGGGGCATGCCAATTCAGAAAAGGGGAGTTCTCTAGTTGACGAATGAAGATGCCTTGCTTGCATAGAATAAGATTTTAACTAAACAATTGGAGAATCTGACAAAGACTATTGCTTAGTTGCCGATTGATTTAAAAAATGTTTCTCAGATACAACAACAACTTTGTGATCGTTGTGGTGGTGACCATATCAATGGTTAATGTGCTTTTCTAGAGGAGGCCTAAGAAGAAGAAGCAAATTACATGGGCAACTAGTTTCAATACCGCCAATGTAACTTCAATCAAGGTAATTATAACCAAGGTTGGAAGAATCACCCTAGCATTGAGCAAAGTCAGAATAATCAAACTGGACAAGCTGGAGGCCAATTTAATAGACCACAACAACCACCATTATGACAACAGGTGGCTAATTTGGTGGATCATGTCAAAAATCTTGATGACAAAGTTGATAAATTTATGAAGGTGTATGATTCAAACTGCAAAGGATATGACACTGCCTTCAGGAATGTAGAGACGCAAATTGGTCAATTATCTAAAAGGGTGGAGGTCACAGAGAAACATCAATTTGGGGCTAATACTGAAGTTAACCCTAGAGAAGATTCTAAGGTTGTTCTGAGCATAGTTGAGGAAAGAGTGGAGAAGGAAATTGTTGAGTTAGAAAAGAGAGAGGAAAAAGAAGAAAAATGTGAGGGAGAGATTAGAAAAGAAAAAGATAAGAGGGAAGAGATAAAAATAAAAAAAGAAGATAAGATAGAAAAAGATAGAGATAGAGATCTTTCTTGCCCTATAAAAGAAGAGAGAAAAAAGAGTAAGTGTGAGCACTTTAGAGAAATCTTCAATAAAATGGAGATTACCCTGCCATCTGCTGAAGCATTGCAACAAATTCCTAATTATGCTAGGAGTACAAAGCATTATATTGGAGAAGAGATAAAGAAAGCTATGAAGGAATTTTGCAGTAGCCCTTTGAAAAGAAAGAGAAGGAATCCTCCAAAAATGAAGGATCCAGGAGGCCTTACAATTCCTTGCGCCATTGGGGGTGGAAAGATAGGGAGAACTTTACTTGATTCAGGGTCAAGTGGTAATCTGATGCCTATATCTATGCTGAAGAAGATTGGTGGTCTGACATTGAAGCCATCAAATATTTCTTTGGTTATGGCAGACAAATCATTAAAGAAACCCTATGGTATGGTGGAGGACGTGGTTGTTCGTGTTGAAAGTCCGGAATTCCTGGTTGATTTTGTGGTGATGGATATGAAGGAGGATGATAAGGTCCCGATAATTCTTGGAAGGTCGTTCATGAAGATAGCTAAAGTGGTCATAAGTTTGCATGATGGGGTGATTATGCTTAAAGATGAAGAAGAAAAGGTGATCTATAATCTCTCCAAAGAGAAATAAATGCGGCTAAAAAAGAGGGCCATATATAGAGCTTCAAAGAAGGATGCAGTAGTTGAGTGGCCTGAGTCTACTGAAGTGGTCAACAAAGGTAATAATTTTGTTTTCATGCAGGTAAAGGAAGATGAAGAAGTTGAGAAAGGAGGGACGATAAATTTTGACTTGAAGGATGCACCATTTGAGCTTGGTACTTTGGTGAAATACAAGAAGGAGCAGTGGGTGGTGAAAGGCTATAAGGAGAATGGAGTGATAGAGATTGAAGCTCCATATTCTAGTAAAGTCAAGAAAGTGGACCGGAAGCAATTGATGAGTTGGTGTGATAAAGGCAAAGAAGACACCAAAATGAAGGATGAGACGTGAGCTAGTGACATTAAAAGAGCGTTTGCTGGGAGGCACCCCAGTGATTTTTGAACATTAATTTCTTTAATTTTGGTTTTGTAATTTTTGGATTTTTGTTAAACAATTTTTATTGGGTGGCATTCACAGAGGGATGCTAGGTTGATTTTGTTTTCACTGAAGGATACAGGAAGATACACCTACGAATGGGTGTTGGTA
The DNA here is from genome assembly GCF_000741045.1 of Vigna radiata var. radiata. Taxonomy (NCBI): domain Eukaryota; kingdom Viridiplantae; phylum Streptophyta; class Magnoliopsida; order Fabales; family Fabaceae; genus Vigna; species Vigna radiata. The sequence goes on along the minus strand of NW_014542539.1, from coordinate 187,219 downwards.
AGGATTGCACTTGCTAATAAGTGCTAGAAAGGTTTGGGTCAGGCTCGTGACATTAAACAAGCGCTACCTAGGAAGCAACCTAGTTGATTGATTTATTTTTTGCTTGTTTCAATTCTGTTTTAATTGCATACAGGAGTCAAGTGATTGGGAATTGCATAAAAATTAAGTTTTGAAAGTTGAATTTGAAGGGAAAAGGGTTGAAACAATTTTAAACAAAGAAAAAAAAAGAGGGGTGTAAATCGCGCCCACCGCCAGGCGGTGGCGTCGTTGAGGGGTACACGTTTTTTGAAAATAGGGTTGTGTTCTTTGGCCTATTATTTGATTTTTCTACCCCTTAGGGCTCGCTCAAGAACTCTCTTTCAGATCCCTCACTTCTCTTTCACTCTCAAGCACTCTTTCAAAGATTTTCCAACGCTTTCCCATCATTCCCTCTCTTGAAAACCCAAGATTTTTCAATTTTGAACTTAGTTAATGATCCAAATTTGGGGTTTCTTGAGAGCCTTGCATCTAGGGCTGCATTCATCGTCATCTAAGGAGAATTTTGCAAGCAATTAAGGTTTCTCCACCCAAGTAAGTATACATTTTTCATTCTAGGGTTTCCAAACCATGAACTTGATAGAAAAGTTTGTAGAAGCATGAAAAATTAGGGCTTTTGATTTCTATGCATGATTTGATGAAATTGGAACTTTTTGCACCAGTTAAATTGTATGATTGATGCTTGGGACTGTGAAATTTGCATTTAGGTGGAGAATAGAAGCATGTTGGGTTGATTTTGCAAAACTGCCGCTGCCACAGCTGGGCGGTGGCCTGACAGCTTGGATTTCTTTGTTTTTGTGGTTACAGATGGCGCTAAGGGGTGTTATTCAGCCCTTAACGCTTATTAGTGATGAGATAGGACGCCTTTTGATTATTTGCTAATGCTTAATGTGCTTTGTTGTGGGCTTGTGAATTGTGTTTAATGCAGGAATGACTTCTTCATGAGGGAAGAGAGTGAAGACTTTAGGAAAGAAGGGAAGAGAACCTGAGTTGTTCTACAACTACAGGTTCTTGCACAGGAGGCATGAGCAGTATTTTCTCACTGTCCAGGAGAGACATCTGATTATGGAGAGGAAGGCAAGCTGGATCCCTGATTATGCTCCTCAATTTGGACAGGAGTTTGAAGAAAGAAACTGGGAGAAATTGGCAACATATCCTACTCCTACCAACATAGCTGTGGTGAAGGAGTTTTATACAAATGCCAAGCCATTGGAGGGGTCTCATTTCACAGATTATATGAGTTATGTGAGGGGGAAGGTGATTAAATATGACCCTGAGACCATCAACAGGTTCCTTAATGCAGAATGGGAAGGAGAGCAGTGTCAGTGTGAGCTGAATATGAGAGAAGGCTTTGATTATGATGATATGGAGCAAGTGCTTTGTGTGCCTGGAGGGCGTTTGTACAGGAATCCCAGTGGAGTAGCTATTCATATCAAGAGGGGTGATTTGACGCCTTTGGCACAATATTGGATGGCATTCACACATGCCAATGTGACTTCATGTTCCCATATTTCTGACATTAATGTCAAGAGGGCCCTGTTTATCTACTGTGTGCTGAGTGGTATGAACATCAACATTGGCCAGGTGATAGCCAATGAGATTAGGAGCTGTGTGGTGACTACCAGCAACAAAGAACCACTGAGGCATCCATATCTGATCACGCAATTATGTTATGCAGTTGGGGTAGACACATTTACTCCACCTTTTAAGCGCCCCAGGAAGGCCATTGATGAGGCCTATTATAGACAGTTCCGTGGAGGAGCAGAGGTAGCTCAAGATGTACCACGAAGGCGTGCTAGGAGGAGAGCTCCACCACCACACGCTCAAGTAGATGCACCTCATGATGCTGAGTCGTTCCAGATGAGAGACATGTATATGTCTCTGATGGAGTCTAGACTGGAGGCACTTCACAAGGGGCACATGGCGACTGCAGAGATGATTGTGAGCCTATATGATACACCTCTTGCGCATAGGTGGACAATGGATGAGTTCCCCAACATAGTGGCTTGGCTAGAGCAGGCACAGGGGAGTAGATCTGGAGCGGCTGAAGCTCCAATCATAGAGGAGGATGTGGAGGAAGATGATGATGAGGATTTTGAGGATGCTAAGGCTGGAGAGGAGGACTCAGATGACAACATGGGATGAGGGGCCTCTATGGCATCTACTGATGGATGCCAAATGTAGTAAACAGGACATTTTCTTTATCTTTTATCTTTTTGTTTTGTAATTTGAATTCTTAGAATAAGTTTGCTTATGTTGAGTAGTGTAGGATCATGTACTTTGTTTGAAACTTTTCTATTATGATGGTTTGACTATTTGCTTGCATGAGATTATTGCTTGATGATGCTTGCTTTGAATGATATTGAGATTGCCATATGCTGATATACAGGTGGAGTGTTCACTAGTTGTGTGAACAGATGCATTGTTATTTTGTGATTGTGATTATGAGGCTAAGTAGGGTATTTGATTGGATGTTGGAATAAGCTTGTGTGAGGTTTTTGAGCTTCAGAGTTCTTATTGATATATTTGCTATCTACTTGAAAGCATGAATGATTTTTTCCTGAGTTTCTATGATTGGTTGAATTGCATGCATGTGTCATATGATCAAGGCTGTTTTTGAAAAGCCCTTTTCTAAGCGAAAAAGTTTGTCCCACATGAAAAAAGAACATTTTATGTTCTAACCTTTTTGAACCTAGGCCTTAAACAGGATGTAAAAACCCTTGTTTTGAAAATCTTTGTCTTGAGTTAGGTTGAGAAATATTTTGTGGTGTTGTTAAAAGGTTCAAGTTTGGGGTTGCTGGGAGAATTGAAAAAGAAAAGAAACGCTAGGGATTAAGCCAATGAGTTGAATGAACATGCATGAAAGAGATGAAAAGATAGAAAAAGAAAAACATGAAAAGAAAACCTCAATGTGAAGAAAATGGAAAGTTGGGAATGAGTAAGATTGGTATAAAGAGAGTTTGTGCTTGAATTATAATTATTTGAATGACTTTCTTAACTCAAGGATTTTGTGATCTAGAAAAACCAATTTTCCTTGTTAGCCCAACCACATTATAAGCCTTGAAAAGTCCTTGTGATGACATATGTATGTAGTGATGTTTGATTATGGCAAATGAATGGCAATTTTGTTCTGTGTGACATGTGGATAGTAGAGGGATGGAGTAACCTTTTGAAACACTTGAGTGATTGAGTGAAACACATTGTCCAGAGAGGTATAATTCCGTGAATCTATGATTATATTTGTGCTTAGCTAATTGATCATTCATGATAATAACATCTGTTATGTTTTATGAGATTGTGAAGAACACTATGATGGTTTGATTTGAAGCATATGTGCATCTTGATTAAATTCTATGGATGAGCTGATTTGAGTAAAAAATTGTCTTGAGACATGGATTTTGAAAAGGTTAAACCATTGTGATGAATTGTGGAAGACTAGGTTCTATTATGTTTGCTTGAGGACAAACAAAGTTCTAAGTTTGGGGTTGTGATAGCGGTCTAAAAACTGTTATTTTCATACTTAAAATTGACATCAAAACACACCCTTTATGACTTAGAAGTATTTTGAAATCATGCAAATTGTTTAAGTTAGAGAGAAAGTGAGTCAAAGTGGGTTTTCTAGTTTTTATGCTTGGTTTCCCTTGTTTTGATAGGACTTGTCAGGAGTTTGATGAATGAATTGAAGGAAGAGAAGTGTTGATGCAGAAGAAGGTGGAAAAATGAAGCAAAGATGAATTGCAACCACCGCTGGGCGGTGATTGCACCGCCGGGCGGTGTGACCTTCTATGAAAATACTACCACGCTCTTAAAGGGCACTACCAAGGGGTGGAGATGGAATTGCAGCCATCGCCGGTTTTCTTTGGTAGAAAGGATGCAAAAACACGATTTTCACACCTTGGAGGTAGATCATGGATGCGAGAGTTCCAATATTACAAATCTAGGGTTATCTTTTATATTCTTTCCATTCAATTCATCTAGTTTCACCATGATTATGGTGAATTAAGCCCTTTGTTGTTGGGGAACGATGTAATTCTTTGAAACTCTCTTATATCGAATTTCTTATTTTATTCATATACTTGTGTTTATCAATAGTTTGAGTTTTTCTTCCGTTCTTGCTAATGCTTTGTTTAAGATGTTATTCAAACGCATCATCTTTGATTCTTTCTATATGGAGACGTATAGTTAGGTCTAGACATGAAGAATTACTCTTGGTAATGAATATTACCTAGAGATAGGAATAGGAACATCAATTGCCTTAAGCTTTTGTGTGTATTGCATGAATAATTGCTAGGGAGACTAGAGATAGTAAACTAGTAATTGTGATTAAGCTATTTTCACCGAGATTTCGGGTTCAGAGTAAAATAGAAAGTGGCATAAACATTGATAACAAAGTCGAATTTAATAAGAATAGTAGATATTTGAGAGTGGATTAGGATGAAACCGTAAACCCCAACAACACCATTCATCCATATCTTTTTCTTGCCAATTGATCAAAACCTATGCATGCATGTTTACTTATTGTTTTGCATTTAAAACTCAACTTATCTTTTGTTCAAGTCTTATAATTTCCATTAATCACATGAACGTTTAAGCCTAAGAGTCCTTTGGGAGACAATACTCGGACTTACCGTTTATTTATTACTTGATACGATCTGGTACACTTGTCCGGGTGTTAACAGTGCTCCTGCTACAAGAGTATGATGTGGAAATCTGTGATAAAAAGGAGAGTGAGAGTTTGATTGCTGATCACTTATCTCGGTTAGTCAATGATGAAGTTACAAGTAAGGAAAAAGAAATCTGGGAGTCTTTTTCAAACGAAACACTCTTGTATATTCAGTAGAGGACATGGTTTGCTGATATGGCTAATTTTAAAGCTGCAGGAGTCATCTAGAAGAGTTGAATTGGCAACAGAGGAAAAAAAATTTACATGATGCCAAACAATTTATATGGGATGATCCTTACTTGTTTAAGATCAGAGCAGATAATCTTAGGAAGAGATGTGTGACAAGAGAAGAGGGAGAATGAATTCTTTGGCATTGTCATGATTCACCTCATGGAGGTCATTTTAATGGAGAAAGAACTGCTACAAAGATTCCTCAATCAGGGTTTTATTGGCCTATCTTGTTTAAAGATGCTCATAATCATGCTAGAAATTGTGACAAATGTAAAAGGACTGGAGCTATTTTGAGACATCATGAGATGCCATTGCAAGGAATTTTGGAGGTTGAAGTCTTTGATTGTTGGGTATTGATTTTGTTGGACTTTTTCCACCATCTTTCAATAATATATTGGTGGCGGTTGACTATGTGAGTAAATGGGTTGAAGCTTTGGCATGTCCTAGGAGTGATACTAATATGGTGATTGAATTCTTGAAAAGGCAAATTTTCTCACGTTTTGGAACTAAAAGGGTACTCATCAGTGATGGGGGATCTCATTTTTGTAACTCTCAACTTGCAAAGGTACTTAAACATTATGGTGTGAGACATAAGGTGGCTGCACCTTATGATCGCAAACAAATGGCCAGGCCGAAGTTTCCAACAGGGAGATAAAGAGGATTCTGGAGAAAACAGTTGCTTCATCAAGGAAGGATTAGTCACAAAAACTAGATGATGTTCTCTGGCCATACAGGACGGCTATGAAGACTTCCATGGGTTTATCTCCTTTTCAGTTAGTGTATGGGAAAGCATGTCATTTGCAAGTGGAGATGGAGCATAAAGCTTTGTGGGCTTCAAAATTTTTGAATTTTGATCCCCATGAAACTCAGAGTAAACGCAGAAGGCAGATGCTGGAGCTTGAAGAGATGCGGTTGCATGCCTATGACTCCTCTAGGAGTTACAAAGAAAAGGTAAAATTCTATCATGACAGGAAGATGATAAAGAGGGATTTCAATCCAAGGAAGCAGGTGTTATTATTCAATTCAAGGTTGAAGCTATTTCCTGGGAAGCTGAAGTCAAAATGGTCAGGACCTTTCATAGTGTTAACTCTTTGGTAAGCGTACCAAATCGTTCAAGTAGTAAAACCGGTAAGACCGGGTATCGTTTCCCAAGAGACTCAAGTAACACTTTACGATTGTATAATTAACTGACTAACTTAGGCTAAAGAATGATTCCCTTTTATATGAGTTTTTGTGTAATTAAAGTAACTATAAAACATAAATGATAAAAGTGATCTTAAGCACTCAAACACTTGAAATGGTAGGATTAGAAATGAAATGGAATGGTATTATTGGGGGTATACTTTCACCGACTTCACTCTTATGCAAATAAAATCACTTCCTCTTCATTAATATGTCAATGTCAATCTACTAATTTACTCAAACCCCAATCCCTTGGTAGAAAGAGCCTAGATTCACTTATTAAATCCCAATCCCTTGGCAACCTAACAAGTTCACCCGCATTAAGAACTGAGATTTTAAGACAACCAAAGGTCCTAGTTCTATCCCTAGACACTCTTTCCTTTAGGTGTTTAGCCCAAGTCCAGATGTACTCAACATTTCCCAATATTAAGCAAACCCTAAAATCAAGTCATGGGTAGCTACTTCACAACAAGCATTAAGAGAAGGAGTTAAACACTAACAATCAATGAAAAATACATATATTCATTCAAAACAAAGTGAGTTACATAAGAGTTCAGTGGCTACAACAATCCCCCAACAATAATGAAACTAGCTCTCCATGAATGGAGAGCTCAAGCTTACAACAATGGTGGAAATGCAAGAAAGAAAAGAACTCAAGGATTAAAAAGGACTGTTCCCACAACTCCTAGCTCGCCTCCAAGAGCTCCCACAGAGAGAAAACACGTTTGGGTGGCCAAAGATCCAAAGCTCTTCGTGCATCCAAGTGAAATAGGACAAATATGCCATGTCAGCAAAGTTGGCGCTCAAGCCCCCCAAAAATGGGACGCTTAGGCGCGCGGCAGTCAAACTGAGGTACTGGTGCACTGGCGATCGAGCCCCCTTATGCCAGGGGGCTCGAGCCTGATTTTAGTAGATTTCTTGTTCTTCATTTTTGTTGCTCTTCTAGCTTTTCTTGGTTTCCAATGCCTTCATTTGATTCATAGACTTCTTCCAATTCCATTAAGCAGATGAAAGCAAGGATTAATGAACAAAATATCTCATTAAAACTTGGGGTGCAACCACTTAATAAACTAAAAGAAAACTAGGATTTATAAGGTAAAAAGTTAAGAAAGGGTTGACATTTTCTCTTGATTCATCACTGAAATCATGGTAAAATATGTCATTATCACATAGTAAAGAATGTACATCCTCATAAAGCAGTTGAATTGATGGATCCAACTGCTAGTGATCCGTAGAAAAGTTGGAAGGTGAATGGCCAAAGACTCAAGCACTACTTGGGAGGAGAAGTGGAATGCCTTTCCACAATGATGAAGTTGGTGGATCTGTAAGCTTATTGGGTTAGGCTCGTGACGTTAAAGAAACGCTTGCTTGGGAGGCAACCTAGTATTCTAAAACTTGTCTTTTATTTTGAACCTATTTGTTTCTGTTTAGTAGTATATGATTTGCTTCTGTTGAGTAGTGTAAGTTAATGTACTTGGTCTAAATTTTTCTGATATGATGCTTTGACTGTTAGATATCGCATGAGATTAGTTGCTTGATGATGCTTGTTATTGAATGATGATTGAGATCGCCATATGCTGATATACAGGTGGAATGTTCACTAGCTATGTGAACAAATGCATGATGATATTGTGATTGTGATTATGATGCTAAGTAGGGTATTTGTCTAGATGTTTGGAATAGTTATTGATCTTATGAGTGAGGTTTGAGCTCTAGAGTTCTTATTGTTATATTTGCTATCTACTTGAAAGCATGAATGATTTTGCCTAAGTTTTTGTGATTGATTGAATTGCATGTATGTGTCATATGATCAAGGTTGTTTTTGAACAATCCCTTTCTTAGCCAATTCACAAAAGTTTTATCCTATGAAAAAGAACACTATGTGTTCTACCCTTTTTGAACCTAAGCCTTAAACAGGATGAAAACACTTATGAAAAAAATCTTTACCTTGAGTTAAGTTGAGAATTATTGAATGGTATTGATAAAGGTTCAAGTTTGGGGTTATTGGGAAAATTAGGAAGATAAGCATTGAGCTAATGTGTTGCACAAGTCATGAAAAGATGAAAAAGATATTAAAGATAGAAAAGATAGAATGAAAAGAAGAGTTCAATGCAAAAGAAAAGGGAGAGTTGGAAATGAGTGAGATTGGTAAAAAGAGAGTTTGTGCTTGAACTATGAATGATTGAATGACTCTCTTAACTCAAAGATTTTGTGATCTAGAAAAACCAATTTTTACCAATCTCACTCATTCCCAACCACATTATAAGCCTTGAAAAGTCCTTGTGATGACATGTGTATGTGATGATGTTTGATTGTGGTAAATGAATGGCAATTTTGTTCTGCGTGACGTGTGGATAGTAGAGGGAGGGAGTGACCTTTTGAAACACTTGAGTGATTGAGTGAAACACCTTGTCTGGTGAGGAATAATTAAATGAATCTGTGATTATATCTATGCTTAGCTAATTGATCATTTATGAGAATAACATCTGTTGAGTATTATGTGATTATGTGAACACCATGATGAATATTGAAAATCAGGGCATGTGTGCATCTTGATTAAATTTTATTGATGAGCTGATTTGAGTGGTGACTTGTCTTGAAATATTGATTATGGAATGACTTAAACCATTGTGGTGATTTATGGAAGACTAAGTTGTATTTTGTTTGCTTGAGGACAAGCAAAGTTCTAAGTTTGTGGTTGTGATAACGGTCCAAAAACTATTATTTTCATACTTAAATTTGACATTAAACACACCCTTTGTAACTTAAAATTAGTTTGAAATCATGCATTTTGCTTAAGTTAGAGAATAAGAAATTCAAAGTTGGTTTTCTTGGTTTTATGCTTGGTTTTCCCTTGATTTGGAATGTTTTATCTGGAATTAAATGAAGGTGGTTGAAAAAGAAAAGAGTTGGACTTAGGAGAAGGTGAAAAAGTGAAGAAAAGAGGAATCGCACCCACCGCTCAACGCTATCTCACCATTGAGCACCAGCCATGTAGAGGGATTCTCTGCCAGACGCTCAAGCGCCAACACTGGGGGTGAGTTGGAGTGTCGAACTCACCGTTGGGCGGTGTACTCTTCAGAGAAGTTTTTGTCCAACGCTTAAGCGCCAACGCTGAGGGGTGAACCTGAGTAACGCACCCACCGCTGGGAAGTGAGCCACCGCTGGGCGGTGTACTATTGGGCTTGGGCCAGTTTCTGCTTCGTTTTAATGAATTATAGATAGATTTGGACGACCTAGAGAGGTAATCTTTTGGCAGAAAGGACACAAAACACATCTCTTCACTCCTTGGAGGCGGATTTTGGATGCGAAAGCTCCAACTTATCAAATCTTGGGTTATCTTTTCATTCTTTCCATTACTTTCACTTAGTTTCACCATGTCTATGGTGAACTACACCTCCATTGTTGATGGGGAAACAATGTAATTCTATTGAAACTCTCATATATTGAAATTCTTGCTTTATTCATATGCTTCTTTTATCAATTGTTAGTTTTTCCTCCATTATATTTGTATGCTTTGTTTAAGACATTATTCATTTGCATAATCTTTTATTCTATCTATATGGACACATATGGGTAGGTTTAGGCATGAGGGATTTCTCTTGGGAGCAATATTACCTAGACTTAGGGATAGGAGGACCAATTGCCTTAAGCTTCTGTGCAAATTAATGTAATGCATGATCAATTGCTAGGGAGACTAGACATAGTAAACTAGTAATTAAGAGTAGACTCTCTTCACCAAGACATTGGGATTAGGGTAATTTAGAAAGTGGCATTAACATTGATAAGGAATTAGAATAAAGTAGAATTTGTAAATATATGAGAGTGGATTAGGATGAAATTATAAACCCCAACAACATCATTCATCCATATCGTTCAACTATCAATTGATCAATCTTTGCATGTGCATGTTTAATTTTCGTTTTTGCATTATAAAACCTAATTTTCGTTTTCTCAAGTCTTAAAAGATCAAGATATCACATGAACGTTTAGGACTAAGAGTCTCTAGGGAAACGATACTTGGACTTACCGTTTATTATTACTTGATACTATTGGAAAACAGGTAGGCTTCTTTTTACACCAAGAGGGGGAGTGAATTGGTGGGTTTTCAAAATTAGAGTCTTTTTGCAATCTTTTATACAAAGTAGAAAACTTTACAAACTTTCTTGAATTGCAAGTAATGAAAATTCGTGTGTAGCGAAAAATCGTAGTTGACTACGCAGATAATAAAGTCGACTGTATGTAAAAGAGCAGGGATAGAGAATTCAAACACTGGTTTTTATACTGGTTCGACCTCAATGCCTACATCCAGTGTCCTTCTTATACCCGGAAGAAAATGCACTATAATTGTCAAGGTTTTTACAACAAGGCTTTTATAGAAGACCTCCACGTCAAAAATATAAAACACCTCTCTAACCCTCTAACCAAAATATAGGCAAACCACACAGCAAGACTTGCAGCAAGATGTCCACTCTCCTGCAATCTGCCAACCACTTTGAACAATCCTCAAAGTCAACCAGAATCCACGAACCTATACCCTGTAATCAAAACAGGTAACCACAACATTTACCACGGATGCCAACAAGAATCTTGATCAACTAGAAACACCTCAATGTGCAGATATGTGATTAAGCAGTGAGCGCGCAGTTAGTCTCCCTTTGAATCTCTTTCAAGCAAGATCACCACTGTCTTCTTGAAGAGTTCTTGGAGCTCTATAATCTCAAAGAAACAATCTGAAACAGAATGTGAAAATGTTCGATCATCAAAATTTCCAAAAATCTTAGAATAACTTCAGGTTTTATCTATTTATAGATTTCTGTTAATCAGACGCTCCCTTAGTTGAATATGCTACTAATCCAGTCAACTAGGTTATGACAATAATAACAGAGTAGTCAGACCAGTAGCATTCATTCAAACAAAATAAATTCTCATTCAATAGAATTGACTTTCATTCAATGCTCAACTAACTTTTAAAAATATAGATGTTACTGTTCATGAGCATAACAAAATTTCAAAGCAAACAACTAATACAGTTGAATGTGTGGCGCACGCAGTCGACTTCGTGAGCATAACATAATTTCAAAGCAAACAACTAATACAGTCGAATGTGTGGCGCACACAGTCGACTTCGACATGTTGAAACATTTTGAAATTCTTTCCTTCACAAAATCTCACATAGCATTGTTTCTGAAAATTTGTACAAAGACTTTAGTATAGTTGATTCAATTAGTAATGGAGTCGACTTTACTGCAGCTTTGTCACACAACTTTAAGTTCACAAGAGTGCATGTGGTTTTCATCCTTTAAAACATGTGTAATGCAACCAGATATGATGTAACATGTACAAGCTCAATAAGTATGCATTCACATAGTAGTACAACACAGAAACATGTTCAACAATATATCAACCAATAAGCATAAGAACATGTAACACAACAACAACATATGTGTGTTATTAAAAATGTGTTGTCATCATAAAAAACCAGAGTGATATAGATATTGTGTTGTCAACAATCTCAACAGATACGATTCGGTACACTTACCGGACCTTTAACAGTTACTCAGCGGATCAACATGCATACTCGTGTCTCGATCCAATCATAGGAAGGATCTACACCTCTCGCCATGTCAAGTTCGTTGAATCTGAATTGTCGTACAACTCCCTAGCACCTCAAGCCAGTCCGAGTGTACAACAACAACAAGGCCCACTTCAGCTTTCCATACTTCATCCCATAAACCAACCCATGGTCAGTACCACTCTAAACCCACCAGAGGAAATCTCGACTGCCCCTTTATCTTCATCTTTCACCAACTCCCCAACTTTGGCCCAACCCTCCATTGGGCACTTTGAATCCCCTCCATCACCTCCATCCTCACAATGTTCTGTGCCACCATCCTAACCCAATGTCAACCCTAACAGGAGACCCCAAACCGATGGAGGTGATATCATTACCCAGTCCAAAAACAACATTGTCAAACCCATTAAGAAGCTTAACCTTCATGTCCAACCCTCTTCTCCACTTGAGCCCAACACCATCACCCAAGCTCTTTGTTTCCTTAATTGGCGCTCAGCTATGCAAGCTGAGTTTGACGCCTTACATCGCAACAACACTTGGGAATTTGTCAGTCGATCCTCTACTCAAAATTTGGTTGGCTGCAAATAAGTTTTTCGAATCAAAAGACACTCAGATGGCTCGATTGATCGGTACAAGGCTTGCCTAGTCGCCAAAGGTTTTCACCAACGCCCTGGTTGGGACTATACAGAGACATTCAGTACGGTTGTTAAACTGGTCACCATTCGCCTTGTCCTTACACTTGCAGTTCGTCAAGGATGGTCCATTCGCCAACTTGATGTCAACAATGCGTTTCTTCAAGGGACGCTCAAAGTGGAAGTTTTCATACTCCAGCCCCCTGGTTTTGTCAACAAAAGTTTCCCTGATCATGTTTGCCGCCTCAAAAAGGCACTCTATGGGCTAAAACAAGCACCTCGCGCCTGGTATATGGAGCTTTTTGTGTTTCTACTCTTTCTTGGCTTTGTCAATTCAACTGTAGATGCATCTCTCTCATCTACCAAAAATCAGGTTCCACACTATATTTATTAGTATATGTTGATGATATCATTGTCACTGGGAGTTCCTCTACAGAGTTGTCCAACCTTATTTCCACCATTGTTGCTCGATTTTCGCTGAAAGACCTTGGTTGTCTTAACTATTTCTTGGGCGTCAAAGTAATTCCTTCCGCTACAGGACTATTTCTTTCACAACGAAAATATATCATTGATGTTCCATAAATCAGGCATGGCTAACACAAAACCAACATCCACTCCCTTGTCCGCCAGTGCTCAATTACTCAAGGATTATGGTGATCTCCTACCTTGCTCAATTGAGTATCGCGCACTCGTGGAAAGTCTTCAATACTTAAGTCTTACTCGCCCGGACATCGCCTTCAGCACTAACAAACTTGCGCAGTTCATGCAACACCCCAGAACGACACATTGGTCTGCCCTCAAACGAGTGCTCCGTTATTTGCAGGCTCTTGCAACAAAGGCATCTTCATCTCAACAACTGCTCCGCTAACCTTTCATACTTACTCAGATGCAGATTGGGCGAGTGATAAGGATGATTATATCTCTACCACTGGTTATTTGTTGTATCTTGGTAGCACTCCCATCTCTTGGAGCTCCCGAAAACAACGCTCTATTGCTCGTTCCTCAACTGAAGTAGAACACAAAGCCTTGGCTAAGACAGCAAGTGAACTTCTATGGATCCCATCCTTGTTCACTGAACTTGGTCACATGCCCATAACCAATTCGGTTATCTATTGTGACAATCTTGGTGCCACAACTCTGAGTGCTAATCCTATTTTTCACTCTCGGATGAAACATATAGCCTTAGCCTATCATTTTGTTCGTGAAAATGTTGAAAAATGCAAGTTTCGGGTGTCCTATGTGTCTGTTGATGATCAGCTTGCTGATATACTCACAAAGCCTCTGCTTCATCCTCGGTTTGACTCATTACTGTCCAAGTTGCATCTCTCTTGTAGATCCTCCAACTTGCGGGAGGATATCAATTATAATAATTAGTTTTTAAATTGTAATAATTAGTCTTTATTAGCTAATTTTTGTATATTTACTTTTCCTTTATTTAATTTAATTGTTAGTGTTAAATATCAATTATGATAATTGATAATATAATAATTGATATTAAATTGGTGGAGTTTATTCCCATAACTCTTTCCAATTACGTTATCAATTTGTATATTTATACTACTGTTATCTAATGTAGAATCAATTCATTCAAATACTTTTCTATAATTATTTGTAAGACTATAATTAAAAATAAAAAAATTTAACAAATGATGACTGCTAAAAGTAGAAATCTTTTAAAAATGACATCATTTTTCATATAATCGTCATCCTTCTCCTTTGCTATTTCTCCAAAATAGGGAAATTTTGAGTGATCATTATTTTTCTCTTTGGCGTTTTCGTTTTCGTTTTTTTCTCTCGTTGCTAAAACTTTTCTCGCTAGCTATCTCTGTCGCCATTGTCTACCTATTTCACAGTGCTTCGCTGCATCATTGTTTGTGCTATGTTGGATCATTTGTGCTGTAACCATTGTTAAATCTCCCATCAACGTACTTTCCGTCGTGCCTCCGGTTCCCTTTCTTGCGTCTACTGTGATGTTAAAAAAAAAGAGAGTAGATATATACAAATATAACCTGTAATAGATAAAAAATAAATATTATAAATGGATATACTAATGGATAATAGGTATAAATATTTTTTATATCCGTATGTTAACGAAATATGTATGGATATTATAATATATGTGTTCATGGATATATGTATTAATTAATATCTAATTTATCAAAATAACCTTTTATATATATATTCAAATGTTTTTATTAATAATTCAAATGTTTTTATTTAGATAAATTAAGTTTAAAAGAGTTATTGTATGTAAATGAAATATGTGATAGTTATAACTTGTGTTTATATGTTTATTGTAATATACGATGTTTCTTTTGTATTTAGCTTACTTTATTGTGTTTTTAGTTGTCTTATATGTTTTTTGTTTTAACAGGAAAGGAGAATACAAGAGTGGATAAACCTTTGGACATTGAGGAGCTTGGAGTTTGACCACAACTTTTTCTATATATTATTACTATTGTTATGCTTCTCTTAGGAAGTAATATTTNGTATACGGTCTATCATTTACTATTGACTATCAATTATCAAAGGCAGTAGTAGTTTTAGTGGATGTTACATTACTAACATTATTAAAACATTAGTGAAAAAATGTTATTTAACGTTAGTTATTTTGGGCTGTTAACGTTACATACGAAATCGACGTCTATTCGGGTGATGTTAACCATCGGCCAGGTTATCACAGACGTCTATATAGACGCCAGTTGTGTATATAGCCGACGTGCAAATAGACGTCAGTCATAGACACAAATAGACGTTTATATAGACGTCAGGCGTCAACATACAGGACGTCTATATGATCTGGAACGTTTTGTCCACTGTAACTTATTGGACGTCGATTTGTGCACTGACAGACGTCTGTAGACGTTGGTTTTGCATTAACCGATGTCTGCTGGGTATTTTTTTTAAAAAAATATTTTATTTTTCGAATAAAGCCACACCTGAAAATCAAAAAATTTTCCCAGAACAAATCTTTATAATAAATATTTGAGTTTGAGCTATAAATAGCTATAATTCAATCAAAGATCAAAAAAATGAAATTATAAACTTAAACTAAACCTAAGTAATGTTCAACAACAAATATAACTCTTCCTAGTTCCACTTTTGCAGAAGATAAGTTGTCCACTCCTGTTGTAGTTGCCTTATGGTGTCTTCGGGTAAAGGAGATAAATTGTTGAACGCTGCACAATTAAAAAATATTCATTATGTTTTGATATATGTTCAAAGAAAAGTATTGATTTGTAATGTTTTGAAAGTCAGCATGATTATTACCTCATTCCAGTTATCTGTAATGTCAGCTCGAATGATGGTTTTAATCCAAGACATCACATAGTACCCACATTCCCATGAATCTAGCTGTTTGTTACACTAAAATGACAAACTAAATATAGTCAAGATTCAAGATCATTGAATAACATAGTAAATGAATTAAAACTATAAATGCACCAAACTTTTGGATATAAGACTTGATTTAGCTAACCTCGAGATTTACCCATTACTCTATTTACATTAAAACACAAAGTAATATTAATATAAGTATCAAATCATGAAAAATTAAGGCCCACATGAATTTAAAAGTCATTTTTGGCGAAACACTTACCCTGGAAGCATGTTTTTCAAGTCATTTTTCATCTTCCTTTGCAGCGAACATAAGAATACAACTGTTGATTTTTTGGGAATGAGGACCAACAACTGCCAGTGAGCCCTGTTAGGAACATCATAAATAGTTAGTAAAGTAATTAAGTAAACTTTAATTACCTTTTACATAAAACAACACATACCCATCAATGTATGGCACAAGGTATACGTCTCTGTTTGACTCGGCGATCTATGTTTGCAAATAATTTTGTTTGGTTTCAATTGTGTTACCAAAACATTGAATGGTCTAAGGTTCAACAAATCTGTAAACGGAAGACCGATCTTGGTGTACAATGACTGTGTTCATGTACCTATAACAAAAAAGTTAACTTATTACAATGCATCTAAATTAAAATATTATGGTAGACAAAATTAACTATCTTACATGCACCAGAGTTGAATAATGGAAATATTCAACATCTTGTCTCCCGGAATGATCTCCAATACATCATTGAATGTGATATATACTAGCATATGAGGAGGAGACCAAATACTCTTAAATCCCAGTATATTTGTATTGATCCTTTGTTGAACCTGGGAATTCTTGACAATAGTTTTGCTATGGGATCATCCTCCACTTCAGCCATGTCATCATCATCATATTCAGGTATTGGTGCCTCATGCATCGGCTGCTTTTGATGACGTGTGAACTGAAGATAACATTTTCAAAGTTATGAACAAATATTTTTAAATGATAATATAAAATTAGTAATGATAAAAATATTATACTTGTTGTGTAGCAATGTGTGTGATAATCGATGCTCTAGGCCAGGCTAAAAAACTTCCTATGGCCTCTCCCACAAATTGAACTTCTGGAGTGGGTACAGGCACTTAAGCCTGGGGATCTCGAATCTCGTCTATCATGACACGCACGTGCTGGGGTGATATGGGAACACCATGAATAGTCTGGCCTCCCTCAACTACTCGTTCGACAGCCACAATGCGTGCGGGATCCCCATCAACCAACAAGTCATACTGACCAATGTAGTCACTAGGTTCAACAATAGAGCAGGATCCTTTGGTGTTGGCAGGAGGTGGTGTGGGAGTTTCAGTGGCACACCCAAGGTGCCCTGTGTCATGGATTGCAGCTTCTCTTCAAGCGCCCTTTATATTTATTTTTATTCTTCTAGCTGCTCATTGAATCGTTGCTCCATTTGGAGAATTCTTTGTTCCCACTGAATATCCATCTGCCTCAGTGCCTCCTAATTCATTGATTGAGTTGTTTTTTGTACAGGGCCAAAGTAGTCACGAAGACCAATCGACCCAAGAATTGCACGTACACGTCCTAGGTGCTCCGGTTTTCCAATAGTCGTTGTTAAAATGTCCTCCCTACCTTGGGGAGTAAATGTTCCCTGTGTCTGCTGCTCAACCAACTCATCCTGCACATTAAGAAAATTACGTTACTTAAATTGCAAGATATGATAGAAACACAATCAAACAATGTTTACAATTTCAACTTATAATTCTTTGTGAGATCACTACGGCTGAGGCAGATGTCATGTTCCCATATGATTTTGTCCGAGCAGCTTTCCACATCTCGTACCTTGTAGGGGGAGGTGCTAGGTCCGGGGACTCAAGCCCCAACTCATCCGTTCGACTCTTTCTAATTTTCTTCTCTAGTTTGGCATAACCACCTCGTAATAACACGTGTGGTGCATCATTTAGCCTTTGCCTTTCTTGGGCGGCTAACCTTTTACCCTGTAAAACCATTTATATGCATAACTATATAATAATAAAGACTGCTTTGAAGACATTGTTGGTTAAGATAAATACCTTCCATTCCTCAGTCTCTCTAGATTGACGAAACTGCATCCATTCTTCTTTTGTGAAGGAATAATGCTGACATGGATTCTCATGTTGTCTGTCTCCAAACACATACAGACGTGTTAGCCTTGTCTTGAAATCCCTCCATCTCTTTCATATCTGCGATAAGACTTTCTTCCTCATCTCAAGTGTGTTTGGAACATCATATTTTAGTTGTTTAAAACAAGGAACATGTGAATGACATAATAAGATCAAAGGAATAAGTATATAAGGAATTTTTTTTTAAGTAACCATACCTGAACATGTTGCCATAAGAGGTTTTTCTCGACCTCTAGGACGTCATCCCAAGTTGGATAAAGGATAGAAAGATGGGTTTTGGCTATCTTACCCAGATGACTACTAAATCTATCATGTTATAGCAAATTTATGAAAAATAATTTTCCCAAACTGTCCAATCGGACAATTCAAAATTTAATACAAACGATTAAAAAATCTATCATTTGTATTAAATTTCAAACGGGAACTAGGTTTCACTCAATGATTTGATAGTAATAATGTAACATGCTAATTATAATAACAAAACAAAACTTTTTTACATGCATATATTAAAAATCTCCAAACACATGCATACCTAAATGTCAATATGAATTCATACAAAAAAGCCAATAAAATGCATATTCACAAATGGCAATAACATGCATACATAAAAGCCAATAACATATACATAGAAATTAAGTTTTCCACGAAGAACCTAACCTTTTCAGAAGAATAAATTAGTAATGGAGGAAAATGAAGGAGTGCACGCCCAATTATATCTCAGAAACGCAGGCCAAAAACGGTCTACAACGCCACCCAACAAGACGAAGAAACTGCAACAAAACGCAACCAAATCAAATTTTAATCGGTTCAAATCGAAGGTTTTTCATCAAAGACTAATGTAATCGAAGCAAAAAAAACATTTAAACGGTGTAAAACAAAGAAAATGAACCTCTCAATGCCGAAGCGGACCAAAAGCTTGAGGAAGAAGACGATGAATACTGGTAACTGATCGCAGGTTCGCATTCTGTATTATAATGTACTATAAACGTCGGTTTAGCTTACCAACCGACGTCTACATCTTTATAGACGTTGGTGCTCTCACTAATTTGATGTCTTTATGATTTAAATATCAATAATGGCATGGATTTTAGGCGTCTGTTGCATGGTGGCCCGACGTCTATATAGTTTTAGATGTCACCTACATTCTGGCCGACGTCTATATGGCGGAAAAATTATTACAATTCACCTAACTGTCAGGCTATAGACGTCAGTTCTCAAGGGGCACCGACGTCTATATGGCGGAACATTAATTACATGTACCAACCTTTCAGGCCAGAGACGTCGGTACTCAACTACCCAACGTCTACATGCGACTATTAACCTTCCTGGCAGAACTACAGACGTCTCTGGTTCCTTGGCGATGTCTAAAGACAAGTATAGACGTCGGTGTGGTCGTATGCGACGTCCATATGGCGACTATTCACCTTCCTACAGACCTTTTAGACGTCCATGTGCAGTGTGCCCGACGTCTGTAGTGTTTGAGACATTGGTTAGCTAGGTAACCGATGTCTCCTCGTCTGACTTATTTACAAATTTGCCATCGGTCACCATATTACATCAGTGCACCCTCTAACCACGTCTATTAGGTGACGTTAAATAGGGTTTTTCCACTAGTGAAAGTTCATAATAAAATAAGATAAATTTTNTATTCATTTATATATTATAATTTATTTAAATTTTAGTTAAAATAACTCTTCAACTATATTATAAAATTTGTTATGTTTGTTTTATTAACTACTTTGTGTTAGTGAGAAAGAGAAGACATATAATTATAAAATGACTTTAAATATAGGTGTATATGCCAAAATCATATGTGAAAGATAGATTTATTTAGCTAAAGAACGAAGCTTGTAAGAGGTATAAACCCCTAGTGCCAACACTAGAACCNTTACACTAGTATACAGTAGCACATGCTTATCTTCTTCATTTAACCCTTTTATCAAACTTGTCNCAGCTTGTGAAGCAGTAGCAACCACCTCCTTTATCCTAATCCTTTCTGATGATCCAACATCACCAATTTTACTATTCATTTCCACTTTTTCTTTGTCCTTTTTCTCACCAATTTTACATTCAATATCACCAAGTTTACCACTCCTTGTGATGGAACTTGTCTCATCCATGACACCTTCATTTTTTCCTTTCTGGGGTGGTTTTCCTGATGCAGAAGCATTCTCACTTTCATCTTTTGCTTCTTTCCTTTCAACCCTTTTCTTTTCACTGCTTTCAAAACTCACTTCTCTTTGATTCTTGGNATCTTGTGAAACTCCTTCTTCACCCTTTTGAGGCACAGAATCACTTTTTGGTGAAGTTAAAGCNTCATTAGCTTGTATTTGACTCTCAACTATTGATTTTGGTTCCTCACAGGTTTTCATTATTTCACCTTGCACTTCCCTTGGTATGGTANCCTTTGGCATTATAATGCTAAAAATTTCTCCTTGGAACGCACCCTTTAGCTTGTTCACGTCACAATTCATAGGAACTGCATATGCAATGTTGAANCGGATTGATCTGTTATCTCCAAGTGATCGTCTACCAAAAACCCTAACTCTTCTATAATCATACTCAAATTCAGCACCTATATCGTCCTCTGCATAACCTACATGAAAGCCAAGAAATTCATGAGCACGTCAAGGGGAACAAAATAACAGTTGGAATATATGATCTCTTATTACATGAACAAATTTTCCCTGTGGAGATTTTCTCTAAAAATTTAATAGAATCCATGAGTTTTGATAAAATTTATTGCACAAAGGTATCTGCTCCACACTATTACAAAGATAACCTTTTTTTACTATTTGATCCATTAATACTTCTAAGATAAAAAAAAAAAAGGTGATGAGAAAATGAACAAGTCTAATTTATATGAAAAAAAAAACGTTTTAAAAATTAATTTATAAATAAAATAAATTTAATTTGTAAAAAAAGTTAATTTTTGCTATTTTTCTTATTTTTCTCTTATATAAAAAAGTTCGTTAGGGTTACNTAGCATATGAAAAATGATAGTTGATACATACTTGTTTATTTTAAAAAGTAATTTGGAGAAAAAGGAAAGAAAAAAAAAAAAGAAAAACATGGTTTTTGTGTATGATGATTTAAATTAGCCATACAAACCAGGAAGATGAACAAGCAGGGAATGTGATTCTGGTGTCTCCTCTGTTTCTAATTTTGGCTGCCAAATTCTCATAGTTAGGTTTGATTGCAATTCCATCAATTNCTTTTTGTTTGATTTTTTCATTGAGCTTATTGATTGTACGGTTATATATATAACTGACTATTCTATATTTGATGAGAATGGATTGCTAAAGAAACAATTGATTCTTTTTTGACTGNTGAATTAATATTATGTCATGATGAGTTAACTTTGAATTTCCATCTAGCTCTTGGTATAACTTCTAGGATAAATAAAGTTCAAATTCGTTGTTTGGGTGATGCACTTTAAAAGTCTATAGAAATATGTTGATATTTCATGGAAACGAAATAAAAAGGAAAAGGATAAAATATGTAAGACTTTGAGAAACACAAGTTTGAAGCATCTCAACANAGTTTTCAATGTTTAAATACTAAAATAAAATTTTGAAATAAAGTAGAAGTAAAATTCATAATTAATTAGGAATAAATAAATTCAATTTTGGTCTTGTTTATAATTTTTTAAATGAGTTATTGATAATTAAGAAATCACCAAAGTTAGTCTTTTTTATCTGGAGTAGTTCATAGAGAAATTATGCATATTNATGTTTATNCATATCCATNCGAGTATTGGTCGGTCCAAAGGAAGATTAATATTTGGCCGGATTGTATATGCACCTGTGATGGTAACATGTGATAATTATAAGGTTTTTTACATGTCAATAATAAAATCTATTCAAAGATAGGTTTGTTATTG
>NW_014542539.1:82496-164243 GCF_000741045.1 Vigna radiata var. radiata | reverse complement strand
ATATTGAAATTATGAATTCCTATTTTATTATTGAGAATAATATTTTCTTTTCGTTGGATATGATCCAATATTCTAGTAAATTTTTGTGTTAATTTAGCCCACACCTATGTTGGCTAATTATAGGCTGGAATTTGGTAAAGAATAGCAAATAACAAAGCAACATTGATTTTCTTAAATTCATTTTTATGGTTCTTGCACATGGAATTGGACATGTTCTTATTACCAGTATTGATCATTATACCAAAATACTTCTAGCAATTAATATTACTGTCCAAAGACTTGATATTGATGGGGCATTGGGTGTCTTGCGATATGATAGACCATTATTTGAGTATATTTATATAATTATTGATTTTACGATGTGAGCTTAATTCCTTTGTTTCTCTTGTATAAAATACAATTACGATGGCTTCAATATCTGCTAACTTAAATTCAGTTTCGGTCCTCAACGGTACAAATTTTAAGGATTGGAAAGACAACATATAGATAATTCTTGTTTGCATGGATCTCGACCTTGCATTAAGGATTGAGAAACCTCCTTTTCTTAAAGACTCAAGTACCTCTGAAGAGAGGAGAGAATATGAGAAGTGAGATCACTCAAATCGCATGTGTTTAATGGTCCTTAAGCACGCCATTCCAGAGGTCTATAGAGGTACTATATTTGAAGAAATTACAAGTGCTAAAGATTTTCTTGCTAAGATTGAAAAAAGCTTTTTGAAAAGCGAAAAGGCAGAAGCAAGTGAGATTCTTCAAAGCTTGACTTCCATGAGGTGTCAAGGCAATGGAAACGTGAGAGAGTACATTATGGAAATGTCAAACATTTCTTCAAAACTTAAGGCATTGAAACTTGAGTTTCAAGAGGACTTACTTATACATTTTATTCTAAACTCTCTTCCTATACAATTTGGACAGTTTAAGATTTCCTGTAACTATCAAAAGGAGAAATGTTCTCTTAATGAGCTCATTTCTTATTGTGTTCAAGAAGAGGAGAGACTGAAGCAAGAAAGGACTGAAAGTTCTCACTTAATCCGTACCTCTAATGACAAGGACAAAAAAAAGAAAATTAAGAATCCTAATGGCAATACTTCTAAAGGTCCATTACAAAAGAAACAAAAACAGTTTGATAAATGTTTCTTTTGTAATAAAGTTGGACACATGAAGAAGGAATGCACAAAATATCATGCTTGGCGTGCAAAGAAAGGATTGCCTAAGCTATTAGAAGACAATTGATAGTGATGGAAGTGATAAAATGTTTTAGATTATTATTTAAAGATGTTAAATTCATGGTGATGGAAGTGATAAAATGTTTTAGATTATTATTTTGTACTGGTTTTCAAATTTTTGCTTTGAAAGAAATTTCATTGTACTATCATTTAGGCAGAATTTAATTTCATTTATTTATTTGGACAAATTTTGTTATCTATATTAGTTTGGAAATAACGAATTCAATTTTTTTTATTCAAGTTTTCTTGAAACCGATTCACTTTTGGAAAATAATAATCTATATATTCTTCATACGATGACTTGCTATTATGAACCCTTAAATATAGAATTCCATGATATTAAGCATAATATTCTTTGAGGATATTGACTTTGGGGGGAAGAATAAAGTTCAGGGGAAGAATTGTTGGAAGTAATCTGATTCGTAAAGTTCAAAACCTCTAGTAAGTTTAGAACTTCTATAAGAACAAACTCAAGATCCTCATAAACATGTGTTTCATGAGGAGTATAAATCTATGCAAGACAATAAGGTTTGAGAACTTGTCCTGTTACCAGAAGGTATGAAACCCATTGGATATATGTGAATACTTAAGACCAAAAGGGATTCTAATAGTAATATGGAGAGGTATAAAGTTTGACTTGTGATGAAGGACTATACTCAAAAGGAGAGGGTTTGTATGTTGATGACATCCATAATGCTTTTATCGTGAAGGATAATAAATTAGGGGATTCTCCAGTTACTAAGGGAGACGAGTTTAGTCTCAATCAATGCCCAAAAAGAAATGTAGAAATTCAATAAATACAAAAAATTCATTATGTTTCAATAGTAAGGAGTCTCTGATGTATGTCCACGTATGCATACATCCGAATACAGCATACATAGTTGGGGTTCTAGGTAGATATTTAAGTTATTCATGAATGGATCTTTGGAAAACAGCCAATAAAGTTATGAGATTTTTTCAAGAGAACAAAAGTTTATAAGCTCACTTATAGAAAGTCATACTAGTAAGTGATCATCAAGTATTCTGACAATTTTCTAGGATTCCATGATAGTTTAAGATCCACTTTAGGCTACAATTTCATGCTAGTTGGTGGTGTAGTTTCTTGGCCCATTACCAAGCAAACTCTTATGGCTTTATCCACTATAATTGTAGAATTTGTAGCAACTTATTGGGCATCAAATTAAGTTATATGACTGACTTTTTTCACAGGGCTGCGTATTATGAAAGGAATTGAAAGACCAATCAGGTTATACTGTGACATCAAATTAGTCCTTAAAGAAAGAGTACAAAGTGGATGGATATCCATAGAACACTTAGGGACAAACTCCTTGATAATATATCCCCTTAATAAGGCAATTACACTCAAGGTCTTTCATGATCATATTGCTTATATGGGTGCTTTACAATTTGAGGAATCTTTGGTTCAATATTAGTTAATCATCCTTTTGTGTTTGTGTTCTATGTTTGGTTTTCATGTATGCATACATTCTGATTTATTATTCGGATATTACATTTTGTACAATAAGGTTATTATGTTGATCTCATTAAGATTGATAAGTGTGAAAAACAGATGTTTTTACACTTATAAATTATCTAAATCTTGTAATTATTTATGTTTTTACTCAGTGAAAAGTTGTAATAGGAAGTATATTGTTATGTAAATTATTGTTCAGGAAATGGTGTATAATTTGTAATCTGTCAGCCAATTCTCGCACAGTGAAAGAAATTCGCAGAGCCAATAGAAGAAATTCGCACAGCGCACCACTACTTGTGCTCTAAGCGCATAACTCCAATTAAAGGGTAGCATTTTGAAAATTCGCATAGCGCACCAGAGATTGTACGCTTAGCGAATTACAACAGTTGAGTGTATAATTAAAATTAATTCACACAGCGAATACACTCTTGTGCGCTGAGCGAATTAAAATAATTAACTGCTCTTTAAAGACGTGACAGGGAGGCAGAAACGGAATCTCTTGACACGAAAAATAGAAAAACGCTCTGGAGAACTGGAGAAGACCATCAGGAGACCCTTCAAGACATCAAAACTTCACTTTCTGCAAGGAATTGCTGTAAAGAGTACGTTTTAGATGTCTAGGAGAGGCTAGTTTTTCTGTTCCTTGGAATTGGTTGTATGACGATACATTAATGTAAATTTCCTGTGGAATATATGTCTTTGTTCTTGTTCTTTTCTTGACTTGCTTTAGATTATACGGAAGTATAATTCTTTTTAAAGGTTCTTTTGTACTGGGAAGTATTTTTAGAACCAGAAACGTAAGAAAAGAATCTAAAAGGAACGATGCTAGGGATAGCTTCTGTACTTTTGGTCATTCTAAACATCTGATTTTAATGCAAAATTATCTGTTGAATTAATTAAGGAATTAATAATTTAATGGATAATTTTATAACTTGCTTTAAGGAATTAAATCAAGATATATACACTTATGTGAATGCTTGAACAGAGAACGTATTTTATCCAGGATGTTACTGTAATGTTAGTCAAAGACCAATTCCTGGCACACCAACTGTTTTATAAAATACCAAAAATAGTTTCTTGTATTGTTTTGTGTATTTTAATGTCTAATTGAGTTATAAAAGGAAGAATTGTCATATGTTGCACAAGTCCCTTGGGAGAACGATACTTTACTTATCCACTGTATTACTTGTAACGATTTGGTATACTTGATAAAAAGTTATCAAGTTTTTGGCGCCATTGCCAGGGACTTGTGTTCCAACACAAGGCAATTTAGACATTTGTGACTCTTTTAGACTTTGTTGTGAATTTTCCTTTTGAATGTTGTTGTGTATGCAGTTGTGACTACAAATGTTTACACTTTCCACTGGTTTGGTTTGTGCTTAAAGCTTGTTTTGGGTATGCCTTAGAGCATGATCTAGTTGTTGGAAGATCCTAGGGATGGGATTTCAGCAGCCGAACTAGCTAAATCAACCCCGATTTTACAGATCACCAGAGATGGGATTGTGAGTTTGGCCCCACTGTTCTGATTCTTAATGCAAGTTTTGATACATTCTTAGGCCAAAGGATTGGATGAGGTGTGTCAAGCTTAGATAGGCACAACAAGAGGGATCTGAGTGTTTTTACCTTAGAGAACAGGGAAAGTAATATTCATCACCTTAGGAAAGTACTAAGTGATCTTGCAACAAGAGNGATCTGAGTGAGGTTATTTAGGAAATNNATTTNGATCATTNTGCATATTAGAACTGTTGTTTGGTTGGTGTGCTCACGTTCAACAATTTTTGTTATTTTTTTCCTTGTATCTTTGTTTGTGTTTTTCATTCTTCAATTTTACTTCTCTATATGTTACTTTTATTTTTATCTTTATGTTTTAGTTTTTGTAGAAATTGTTGAAGTTTCTGTGTTGGTAAGGAGGCTTGGAAGAAGCTTGAATGTGCTTTTGTGATGCTCCAGTCGCAGAGCGCACAACTGAAGTGCGCTCAGCGACCAGAGTTTTTTTTGGAAGAACTGGTTTGCTAGCACAGCGAACCACATGCGCTTTGCGAGAGAGAAAAATATTTTGATAATTATATTGAAGTTCGCACAGCGCACCACATGTGCTTTGCGTTCCAAAAAATTTAAATTTCTCTGATAGACAAACCGCACAATGCACTTGTATGGCAAAGCGATGAGAATTTGGGAGAAATTAAATGTTTAGTTAGCAAAGCGCACATCTTACGCTATGCTAATAACAGTTTGAGGGGGCTCTGTCAAAATATTCGTTTTGCGAAATTTTATGCAGAGCGAGAATCAATGAGAAGAGGGTGTTAAATTTTAATTCGCAAAGCGCACAGCTGAAGTGCGCTCTGCGAATTCTATTCCTATTTCATAAAAAAAATAAAAATAAAAAATAAATAAATAAATAACCAAATAAATAAATAAGTTAATAAAAAACAAAAAAGAAAACAAAATGAAAACGCATAGCGCACAAACTTTTCAACGCTATGCGAATGAAATCATAAAAAAAAATTAAAAATAAAAAAAAAAGTTTAAAAAGTACAGTAGCATAGCGCACAACCCATTGTTGCCCTAAGCTAATGTTTTGAATTCAAAAAAAAAAAAAACTAAAAGAAAAACAAAAAAAAACTAAAAAAAGAAAAAACTAAAAAAAAGGGGTTAGTAGCACAACGCACACTTGCTACGCTTAGCCAACTTCCCTTAAAAAAAAAAAAACTAACTGTAATTTCGCTTAGCGTACTGTTTCGGTGTGTTTAGCGAATCTTGTGTAGATGACTTCTCCTATAACCATCACAAGATCTTTTTCAAGAGCACATCCTGCTACAGCATAGGAAGAAAACCTTGTTTAAACTATGATCGACAAATATTCTCTTATGAGTTTGCGAACCCCTATTACGGCCTGCAGGCAGACCTCAGTCCAGGTGGGGGAGTGCCTATGCGGAGGATGATGATGATGAGGATGATGAAGAGCCCAATCCCAGATGCACACAACAGAGTCACAACACATATGAGAGCGAGTGGAGATCCAGATTAGATGGACAGACTCTCCCGTTGTTTCAATTTTTTTTTTTGTTATTTGTTTTTCAGTTCAGATGTTATATTGTGGAACGTTGTTTAGTTGTTTATGTTTGTGTTGTGAAGACAATGACATTTTGATTTAATGAATGATGTGTGTTTTGATTAATTGGTATGATTTTTAAAGATGAGAACATGTATGATTGTGGTGCAATGTGCTTAAACTGTGATCTTGTGCATGAGTTGAACTAAGACCAGATACTGTGGAGTGTTTGAGAGCATGAATGAGTGAAACAGATGAGATGATAAATTTGTTTGGATATGGAATTGATTTTTGCATGATTGTGATTCTACATACACACTTTTGGTTAAGGATGAGAAAGACATTGTTCTTGTTAAATTGTATAGCTACTGGCCAAATAGCCAACCTTCATACGTTATATATGATACCATTGTGAACCCTTTTGAGCCTTGAAAATTTTTTCTTCCACCATGAGCCAATTAGATGATATCCTACCTTACACTTTAGAAGAGAATGAGTATTATGTTTTGAGTGAAGGTATGATTGAGTTAAAGTTTGGGGGAAGAAAAATGTTCAATATAAAAAAAAAATTATTTGATGAAAAGGGTACATGATTTGAAGAATTGAAGGTTGTAACCAGAAAGAATATGGTAGGAAATGATGATGAATAAATTGGGATTGTGATGATGATTAAGAGTTGAAACATATACTTATGTTCTCTTCTTAGGTGTCTTTGAATCCTAGAAAAATCATGATTCTTCTAGCCAAGCCAAGCTTTCACCCTTAAAAGACCTTTTGACTTAACCAAATGTGTGTGAAATGTATGAATTAGATGATGTGCAAAAGTTGATGAAGTTCTTAAACAAATTTGTTGATATACAAGTGAGGACAAACACTGGAAGTGAGAGATCTTAATATCTGGTCTAGTTGTTCATACTTAATGCATAAGTGAACTTTTATTGATGAATGCACCATGTCATGTTTGTTTCAAGTCTTTGGGAATTCATATAAGTTTTCTAATAAGCACATTCATTTCATCAAAATGTCATATGTTTGTTATGTGTTGTTCATTTATTTTCTGTGATTTCCTGAGGGCATGAAATAGTTCAAGTTTGGGGGAGTTGATAAGTGTGAAAAACAGATGTTTTTACACTTATAAATTATCTCAATCTTGTAATTTTTTATGTTTTTACACAGTGAAAAGTTGTAATAGGAAGTAAATTGTTATGTAAATTATTGTTCAGGAAAGGGTGTATAATTTATAATCTGTCAGCCAATTCTCGCACAGCGAAAGAAATTCGCAGAGCTAGCATAAGAAATTCGCACAACGTACCACTACTTGTGCTCTAAGCGAATAACTCCAATTAAAGGGTAGCATTTTGAAAATTCGCATAGTGCACCAGAGATTGTGCGTTTAGCGAATTACAACAGTTGAGTGTGTAATTAAAATTAATTCGCACAACGAATACACTTTTGTGCGCTGAGTGAATTAAAATAATTAACTTCTCTTTAAAGACGTGACAAAGATAAAGTAAGGACTAGTTGAAAATAGACAGTGTAAAGATCACCTTCACGTAACTTTTCATGCTACATATTTCATGATGTATCTATGTCATTTGGTTCTGTCAGCATTAGTGATCATTGTTGGTTTGGTTGTGATTGTTGCAATTAAAACTGCTTTGGTTCTACATGCGAATATAACCAATGAATGAGACTTTGGGATATGCTCAAGGTATATAATGATATTTTTGAGCTCATAAAATCTAACACATTTGTAAGGATTTATATGGATATATATATTTGTGACCAATGGGAGATTGTTAGCAATTTTGATCACTTATATATATATATATATATATATATATATATATATATATATATATATATATATATATATATTAGCCAACTTTTTAAAGTGATCTAATAAAGATAAATATGACTAAGGGTATATTTGTCATGAAAGAATATTGTATAGAGACCATAAATAATTCTAATTTATAATAATTTTAATTTGTTGAAGAGGCCAAATTAGAATTATTGAAACTAAAGAATATTAACCTTAAGAGGTTATTTAAAGGCTCATGATCCCCCTATGTTAGCACAACAATTGATTCGTGTTTCTTTCTCTTTATCCCCGTGAGAAGACAAAATCTAAAAGGAATTAAAGGTACTCTAAATAGGGAAGATTAGAGACCAATTCAGATTCTTCATTAATTGTTCCTAATGTCTAATCCTTCAGGTACGCTCTCGCTTTAATGTTCTAAGAATATTAAGAACTACTTTGATTAAATGATTAATTGTTGATTATTTGTTAATCTCTCAATCATAAAATTTCTAACATGTTCATGTTCTTTAGATTCTGGAAAATATGACCAACCAGACTCTTCTTTGAATTATTCAAAGAACTCCGTCATCTGTGATTTTGGTCTGTGTTATGCAGCTGTAGTGGTTTGATAATCATACTTTATTTGTATGAAATTTGAGATATTCAAGGAGGTAAACAAAGTATCCATTTTTAAATTTTTTTCCTTCAATAGAGGAACGAACTTTAATCAAGTTTTGTGCATTGTTAGTGTTATGTGTGGTCATTATTATTCCCTTTGAATATTGTTTTGGTGCAAAGATCTATTAGTTGTATTTTCTTGCTTACTTTCTGCAACAATGCATTTAAAGCAGTGGTATATTTTACTTACTTCCTGTGTAATGCATCTAAAAAACTATTAAAATTTTATATATAAAAATTATAAATATATATGAAAGTAAATATCACTGAAAAAAAAGAACTAGACTTTTAATAATGATTCAAAATAAATACTTATAACAACACATTCAACAATATAACCATAGTTGTCGTTCGTATAGAACATGAAATATATATGTATCAGAGATGGGTATGCAATTTTTATTTTAGTTACAGTTCATCATTCATGTACAAGTGTGAGAAAAGATTCATCGAGTAGAACATATTTTTGGTTATCCCTCAAGAGGCAAACCTATAAGATACGTAATATCCCAATGCAGCAATGACAAGAACTGCAGCACCAATATTTGCTGCTAATTTTTTCTCTTCCTCATTCAGTGCCCCTTCTGCAAATTTTGTGAAAACTTGGGAGACAGATCCAACCTTTTCTGCTGCATTCTCTTCACTCTTCAGTTCTTTTTTGAGAGAAGATATGTCGTTAGATTGCTTTTCCTTTTCCTTATGAGCTTCTGTAGCAGAAGTTTCTGCTTCCTTGGCTAACAATTTTTCTGTCTCGGTTTCTTTCTGTCCAAAATCAGTCTGCTTCTTATCTTTCACAGACTTTCTTGATTTAGAAGGTTCCTCTTTAACTTCCCTTTTTGTGATCCTTTCCTTCTCTTCATCTTCATCTTCATCTTCATCAGTTGTTCCCTCTGCATCTTTATAACTTGTTTTCTCTGAATCTTCATCTCTTGTTTCCTCTGTCTTGTTTTCCTTCAATTGCTCTTTAACGGTCGGCTTTCTGGTAACATTTGTTATATCAGCTTTTGGCTCGTCTTCCTCTTGACCCTTTGGAGGTTGCGCATCTGTTTTGGTGATTGATTCCATTGTTGATGCTGCTTTAGGTTCAAATTCCTCTTCACCTTTTTGATGCTTTTCAGCTGTTTCGACCCTGTTTAGCATTGTTGGTGTTGGTTTCGGTTCAAAATCCTCTTGACCCTTTTGAGGATTTTCATCTGTTTCCATTTTGGTTGGTGTTGGTTTTGATTCAATCTCTTGACCCTTTTGAATCTTTTCATCTCGTTGCATTGTGGCTGTCCTTGTTGGTGTTGGTCTGGGTTCAAATTCCTCTCGACCCTTTTGAATCTTTTCATCTCTTTGCATTGTGGCTGTTCTTGGTTTTGACTCCAACTCCTTCTCCCCCATTTGAGGCTCACCAGAAGGACCAACTCTTTCTACAGCTTGATCCTTAATTGGTTCTGAAGATCGTGTGTCATCAATCGTAATTGTAGGTTGTGGTGTGGTGGTAGTATCTTGGAGTTTTTTATCAGGCTTTGGTTCATCTACAACACCTTTCTCTTGTGAAGTGGCCTTCTTTGGCATTGTAAGGGTGAGAACTGGAGTTTCAAACTTTGCCCCAAGTGCCTCTGGTTCACAGTAATCAGGAATGGGATACGATTGGTCAAATCGGTACCATCTCGTGCCTTGAATTTGTCTTTCTCCTGTAGCTCTCACCGTTCGTGAAGAGGCCACATAGGTTACCTTTACACTGTCCCTCTGAAAACCTGTAAAATTTAGGTCAGGAAGATGATTACTTCGACACATGCATGCAAATGTTCCCTAAAGAACAAGCACAAAAACATATTTAAACTCAATTTGTCTTTTTATTAGAGTATGTTTGAAGAGTTATATTAATTAGGTGTGGAGGGCTTATACATGTTTATGGTTTCTATTAAATTTTGTAATAAAGGGAAATAATGAATATGGTCGTGTAATACATGAGAGTTCTTGAAATAACGAAAAATCTAAATTAGTTAGTAAATAAGTAAAAAAGTTCAAATTGATATCTAGTATTATAACTTAATATGTAGAATAGTTTCTAGTTTAGGGTTAAATTGGCATTTCAAAATATTTTTCAATAACAACTTATTCAGAATATTTTTCAGAATAAATTGGAAGCACATTGCATATTTAATGAACAACTTATTCATATATATATATATATATATATATATATATATATATATATATATATATATATATATATTATATCAATCAGAGAAAAAATTGAACTGTGAGATTAGCAAGGATAATGTGGTTGATTTCTATTTAATAGTTTCTCTCGTTCTGAGTTGGATTTTGGTAAAATTGATTTTAATGAACACGATTTTGAACCATAAATGCAAGCTATATACTTATATTAGTTGAAACTTTTTTTTTTGTTATAATTAATGTTGTAAATTTAAAGTAAACATGACATAGCTATTGGATAACTTGAAATGTAAGAAATTTGGTTACTTAGAAGTGATAAAAACAAAGACACTCATCTACACCATAAACTTGGTGATTATGGTATCAATTAGCATCTTCCATATATAATGCATTTTTTGTTATATTATTTTTAACACGTTCCTCGTTATTGAGTAAATGTATATCTTCTAAAGAATAGTAAGGAGTACAATCAACCTGTATTATAAAAGTTACAAAAAATTCATCATCTATAACAATAATTACTAAAAATATAAGACTAATATTTTTGTGGGACATATACTTGGGAAATTTCAATTAGCTTACACGATAGTAGTTAATGGTTCTGCATGAATTGAATTAATTCTGCAATTGAATTAATTCTGCTAATTGTTTCTAGCAATCTTGGACAACGTATGAATGTTGATTAAATTTGTATGGTAGTGAGAATGATGTATCTTTTCTTGGAAAAGAAAGAAAATAAATATATACACTTTTTCATCTACACGGTGTGAAGTTGGTTTGGTTTGTGGAAACAAAATTCCTTGTAAGAATTTTAGAAGAAAAAAAAGAGAAAAAAAAAATGATAACTTTTTCTGTAAATTAAAATTACTTTATCCCCAATTTAAAAATAATAGAGAAAGTATACGAAAGAGTTGTATATTTTGTCTAAAAAATTTATTTATTTTTTCTATTTGAGAAGTGTTTATGAAAAAAAATTATTTAAATATAACCTTAGTTTGATTCTTCCACTCTTTATACCGTGTTATATAAGGATTAATCATAATAAATGAATTAATTCTTTTGTCACGCCCGACTTAATTCTTTGTGAATCTTTCTGCATTGAATCAAAACTTGCACACATGTCTGCTTTTACTTTATTTTTCTTTTCTTTCAATTTTACATTTTTTTTTCTGTATTAATCATATATTAAAGTAGTAAAATCCCACTTCTCAAATAAAAAACATCAAATTAGAAATAGAGAATTATATTACGAAAGATATAATAGACCTAATCTTGATTAAAATTGACTCTTAATCAGTCTTATGTTACTTCCTTATATACTTTATATTAATCTTATTTCTATTCAATATATAATATCTAACAACATAAATAAATATTAAAATGTAAGGAAAATTCAAATTAGTACATTTGGTTTTATTTCGAATTCATACTTGAAATGAAAATGTATAATAATATATTTGTTGATTAAAGGAATGAAAAATCATGAACTAAGAGAAGAGTAAGATTTGCAAACCAGGAAGATAAAGACGTAGAAGGTAAGCTTCTGGTAGATCTTTTATCTCTGAACGTGGCTGAAAAGTTTCATAGACGCGACGAATAGAAAGGTTAGGACGAAAAGTTGGTGTTCTCTGCCTGAAAGCCATAGCTCTAGAATATGCGTTAAACGGAAAAAAAATTAGGGTTTTACTCACTAAATTGTTGGGGCTAAATGCTTTGAATTGAGCTTGTTTGGTTTCAGTTTTCAATGAATTATAGGTTTATATAATAAGGAGTGGAAAGTATTACAATTGACAGGTTTTCTTGTCAGAGAGACAATTCTTTGTTTGTTGTGGGATTTGGTTTTTTAAAGTTAATAAATGGTTGGTTATTCCTTTGTGTTTGTTGAACTTCAATTATATACAAGGAATAACTTCTTAATATAATTGTTCTTTATCTTGTCCACACACTTACAATGCTACGTATATTAGCCATGCAAAATGTTATTCATGGATACTTATAATTCATATTCTATGGAAATTTATCAAAAAATTTGTAAAAGTTTGATGCGTATACAATACCAATTAATCCTATTTTATGGATTTGACCCATTACTTGTAGCTGTGTGGAAAAATAAAATATACGTAACTAGTTGATAAAAAAAATATAGATCGATATTGTATATATTTTGAGCATAAAATAAATTGTTTTTTACAAAAATTTACACACACATTTAATTGAAGTATTCTATTAAAAAATATTAAATTTAAAAAATTTGAATTATTAAAATGGCAGATTTTATAAGTGAAACAATTTGGATAATGCCATTTAAATTTTATAAATTTTTAGTTCTTTTAAAATAGTGAATCTCTTTGATATTTTTCTCCCGGTGTAGCATTTCTTTCAAGCAAGAATGAACTCTTTATTCACCAAGAAGAAAACTTTATCACCAAGCCATTATTATTATTATTATTATTATTATTATTATTATTATTATTATTATTATTATTATTATTATTATTATTATTATTATTATTATTACTATTATTATTATCAGTATTATTATTATTATTATTACTATTATTATTATTATTACTGTTATCATTATTATTATTATTATTATTATTATTATTAGTATTATTATTATTATTATTATTATTATTATTATTATTATTACTATTATTATTATTATTATTATTATTATTATTATTATTATTATTAATATTATTATTATTATTATTATTATTATTATTACTATTATTATTATTATTATTATTATTATTACTATTATTATTATTATTATTATTATTATTATTACTATTATTATTATTATTATTATTATTATTATTATTATTGATTGTGTTTATGATTATTATTATTGATTGTGAAGTAATTTTTGACCAATCACATATTGACACATAATCAATGTTCAAATGTTGTCAAAAAAATGTTGTCTGAATATCATTATCCTTATAATTAACGTTATATATGTTGTATAAGTAATATTATATTAGGTTAGTATGGAAATAATATTATATTATAATAAAATATAAAGTATATTTTATTAGGTGGTGCAGAGTATGTTAATGTAGGTTTTTTTTTTCACTCGTTATTTTAATTCTTTAGTACTAGTAGTCAAACAGAGTGGGGTTATGTGCTTTAAAAATTTGGAAGGTTGTACGTAGATCAGTGAGAACAAAAGTGTGGCTATTTGAGAAATTTTGTTAGCTGGTGTGTATTCATGTATAAATTTTTATACAGTACCGACTCGTTTTTTATAGGGTTTTAGTTCAATTGTGATGTGAATACTATTTATTCGTTTGGTATGATCTTGACGATGATAAAATACTAGGGGTTTGGCACAAATGCATGTTAAGATGATTATTAATGTGTGATAATAATATTTGAGCAGTACTATCACAAGTATCGTTGTATTTGAAATATGTACTCTTATTGTATCGGTGTAAAAATTGATGTAGTACCTTTCCTCTTTTGAGAGGGCAGAAAGGTAGGTCTCTTCATCTATAAAAGGTGGTAGAAGAGACAAAGTTCGAGTGCCACTCTTTCCTCTTTCGAGAGGGTAGAAAGGGTTGGATGTCTCGACTGTAGGTTTTCCAATCGAGCTGAGTATAGTGCCCGTTGTGAAAGTAGTGGAGTTTTTACTCAAAAGTTTTGAGGAGCAGGGGAGATAGATCTGAAGCTGTGGTGGAGGATGACTCGAACTATCCTGTTTTGGTGAACAAGTGTCCTGTTTTGGTGAACAGGTTTTATATGAGAGAGTACAAAGAGACAATGTATATTTCTGTAGTTATTGGTTTTGGTGTACTTATTGAATATCTTATGTTAACCATATTACTTTGTTAACTAATAATTGATGTATTGATGTTGTATTAGATGATGATTATGGTAGCTTACCCTTATTGTTTATGTGTGAATGCGATGATCATATAACTCGTATTGTTATACGGGAGCAGATGTTAATACAGATGTTCCAGTTGATAATTAGAGCGGAAAGAAGTCGGGAATGGAACGGGGAAAAATTTCTATTATTTTCGAACATTTTTAGTTAATTTGAATTATGTTATTTCATTTAAGTAGACTTAGAGATACAAGTCTATTGAATTATGTTATTTCATTTAATTATGTTAATTAAATGGTCTTTTAATTGGATCGTAGTGGATTATTGTTTATTTCCTCAGTCTAAGATTTATATGGATGTTTTCTTTTGTTTTCATTTTAAAAGAACAATTTTTTTTTATGTCGTAACAATCGAAAAATGGGATGTTACCGTTATTATTATTATTGTTATTATTATTATTGTTATTATTATTATTATTATTACTATTATTATTATTATTATTATTACTATTATTACTATTATTATTATTATTACTATTATTATTACTATTACTATTATTATTTCTATTACTATTATTATTACTATTACTATTATTATTATTATTACTATTACTATTATTACTATTATTATTNCTATTACTATTATTATTATTATTATTATTATTACTATTATTATATTATTATCACTATTATTATTATTATTATTACTATTATTATTTCTATTATTATTATTATTATTATTATTATTATTATTATTATTATTATTATTGGACGCTCTGGAACGTTTTGTGCACTGTAACTTATTGGACGTCTATTTGTGCATTAGCCGACGTTTATGTACGTCGGTTTTGCATTAACCCATGTCTGCTGGGTATTTTTTTTTAATAAATATTTTATTTTTCGAATAAAACCACACCTGAAATTTAGAAAATTTTCCCAGAATAATAATTTATAATAAATATTGTTTGTTTGAGCTATAAATAGATATAATTCAATCAAAGATAACAAAAATGAAATTATAAACTTAAACTAAACCTAAGTAAATTAAAACAACAAAAATAAAGTCTTGCTAGTTCCACTTTTGCAGAAGATAAGTTGTCCACTCCTACCTTAATTGCTTTATCGTGCCTTCGGGTAAAGCAGATGAATTGTTGAAGCACTGCACAATTAAGAAATATTGATTATGGTTTGATATATGTTCAAAATAATTAATTGATTTTTGATGTTTTTAAAGTAAGCCTGATTATTACCTCATTCTAGTTATCTGTAATGCCAGCTCGAATGATGGTCTTAATCCAAGACATCACATAGTACCCACATTCCCATGAATCTAGCTGTCTGTTACACTAAAATGACAAACTAAATATAGTCAAGAATTAAGATCATTGAATAACATAGTAAATGAATTAAAACTATAAATGCACCAAACCTTGGGATACAACACTTGATTTAGCTGACATCGAGATTTACCCATTACTTTATTTACATTAAAACAGAAAGTAATATTAATATAAGTATGAAATCATAAAAAATTAAGGCTGACATGAATTTAAAAGTCATTTTTAGCGAAACACTTACCCTTGAAGCATGGTTTTCAAGTCATTTTTCATCTTCCTTTGTAGCGAACAGAAGAACACAACTATACTTTTTTTGGGAATGAGGACCACCAGCTGCCAGTGAGCCCTGTTTGGAACATCATAAATAGTTAGTAAACTAATCACTACAGTAAAAGCGCTTATTACCGAAGGCTTATTTCCGAGGGTTCTTTGCCCTTCGATAATGCCTGTTATGCCTCTTCATATGCGCACCACATCTTCGTTTAGCTATTCTCTAGATAATTCCGAGGGCCTTTTGCCGTAATGCCTGCGATGCTTCCTCATATGCGAACCACATCTTATTTAGCCATTCTATGGAGAGATCCACCCGCACACATTTCTTTTTCTCTCGATCCTTCGCTCGTCTCCGATCCTCGCCTCAGATCTTAATTCGCCAGCCACGATTAGTATCTAGATCTTCATTCTCCTGTACATTTCTCCCTTACCTCAGCCTAATCCACCATAGAATCCATTTTTATCAATTAAATCTTCACTTTTGCCCGATTAAAACCTCTTTTCATTCCATTTTATCGATTCAATCGTTCAAT
The DNA here is from genome assembly GCF_000741045.1 of Vigna radiata var. radiata. Classification (NCBI taxonomy): domain Eukaryota; kingdom Viridiplantae; phylum Streptophyta; class Magnoliopsida; order Fabales; family Fabaceae; genus Vigna; species Vigna radiata. The sequence continues at coordinate 147,866 of NW_014542539.1, read as the reverse complement.
CCTTTCTCTCCACCGATGAGAACGTCCTAAATCCCCAACCCTAGAATGTTCACCGATCAAACCATTCAGTCCGTCATTTGTTGTTCTTCTTCTTCGATTAACTCGATCTGTGCCAGTTTCCATGGTTCCTCGTCGATCGCCTGGACCTGAAGCTATCAAGTGGTATTTAGAGCCTAGGTTAGGCACGTCTGCACGGAGCTAAGTATTTTCTTTGCGTTTCCATGTTGTCTTCGATTAATTGTCTTGATCTGTTTTGGTCTTGTATTGAAACTTTAGCACATGAATTGAAAAATACAAACTTTTTTCTTATTATTGTCAGTACCCTGTATGAATTGTCTGTTGTGCTCATGTGAAAAGAATAAGTTTTTGTCATAGATTTCTTTACATTATTTTATGCTTTTTGATAATTATGTTCAATTCTGGCTGTGGCTGTGGAAAGGCTTTAGATATGAAAAATGATAGAGAAAAAACAAGAGGGCGTGATGGTGGGAGTGGCTCAGGAAAGGACAAAGTTGACGCTCTTGGTAGGCTCCTGCCATTTGGGGAGCAGTTGGCATCGAGCCACGCAGCGGAGTAGGCGTCCGCTTCGGTCCAATTAGAGAAAAGGTTGTCGTGGGTGTCGGTTTGGAGGTGAAATTGGGTAAAGGCCAGTGTATCATTTTGTCATGCAGTCTATGCAACACAGAAGATGGTGAAGGCCAATGCCAATGGCAACAATGTGTTTGTGACCAGAAGAAAGTGCTCATTATTTGGTTTGGTCACAACTCCTACTTTTTCCTCTGTTTTAAATCATAAACAAGCAAAGTTTTGCTGATTTAGTTACTATTTCAATGACTCTGTTAGGTTATGAAACTGTGTATTGTGTTTTATATTTTAAATAAAACATCATAGACTATTGGCCAGAGTTACAATGAGTCAAGATCTTCAGGTCCATTCATAGCTCAAATAATTTCATTATCATTATTATTGTTGTTGTCGTGTGTGACTTTTTTCATTAAGAAATTACACTGACATTCGTGTTTCTTCGAAATTCATACTCATTTTAACTTTATAGTAACATCCTTGGCGTAGAATACAATGTGTTTCTTGTTGAGTAGGGAGAGTTCTTTTAATGTATTTCAAACATTAAGGGGTTAGAGTAAATACTGTGAGGTTGAATAATTAGTAATTGTTAACTAAGTTTGTTAGCAAGTTTTCTATCATTTACTTTCTTTAAGACATTTTGTGATATGTGATTTGTTTTCAAATGTTCTCCTTTTTATGTTTACAGGAATTTCTCTCAAGGTGTTCAACTCCTAACAACGGCAAGATTAGCACTGATATTCCCGTAGAGAAGTCTTGCAATGATGAACACACTGTTAAATCTCAAGGATGGTTAAACTNGCTTTCTTGTGGTATGCTTGGGGTCGGAGGAACTGATGATTCAAGTCAATTTTCTNGAGTTGTGTCATTTGATGTTAAGGTACATGCATCCTTCAATGTGCTTGTTGTTGTTTGGCCGAAAACTTGTAGAAATAAATACTACAAAAATATGACACGGACTTGAGTACTATTGGGTACCTAATTTTACTTCTTCTTGTATAAGGTGCTTGGTAGAATATTGAAGTGTTTGGTCATCCCCCTTATGATATTAATATTGGTTGACAACTAATTGATTAAAATAAATATATCTCAAATAATCAATCCTAATTCTTAACAATGAGAAGTTGGGTGTATTTGTTGGCGAGAGAATTGTTTTTCTTTGCTATTCTGTTAGGCAGGGCATTTCTATATCCAAATGAATTGTAAACATCAGAATCACATACTGCATTGTGTAGTTTTTTGTTTTCTGTATTTTTGCAAGATATGTCTGAAGCAACTGAATTTCATCCTATTGTATCGTCTAGTTTTGATTATGCCACAAAGCATGAATTATGCATTTTTTCAATGATGTTTGAGATTAATCAGATTTCTGCTACGTTTTGTAGCAAGTATGGCGCTGTATCCTTTGTTCAAAAGCATTTTAAGATACTTTTTTCATCTAAATCCTCTTTGTGATTTTTATATTTATAAAATTATAACATAATCTCAATTTTAAAATGTTAATCATTTTTTCATTTACTAAACTTTGTCTCTGAGATGAAATAGAACATGTAGCCATGTCCTCGGACTCTTAAGTAGTCAACTAATTATGCTGTGACAATTTTCCTTTTTGATATCAACCTTGCCGTGACAGTTTTCCTTTCACCATTTTGATATAAACCTTGACGTGACAATTTTCCTTTTGATTTTTCATTCCAAATTTTACTTCACTTTTTATAATTCGACTTATACTACTTCAATTTTCATTAATGTTGTCGTGACCTTTGCTATATACCTGTGATTCTATCCACTTTGCAGTGCATTATTGGCCTTTTCCATTTTCTACAGTTCATGATTGATAGCATCCTTAGCCAGTTACATAATATGACATTTAAATTTTGGAAATAACATCATTTTGACTTACCTTTGTTCAACTCAAATTTGATTATGATAATCTATTTATGGTTTTTATGATCAGAGATGAACTTTTCTCATGGGAATGTTGTAGCTGCATTCGCTTGTAATTTGACTTGTACTGAATTCCTTTGGTTGTAGGTGAAAAGGAAGATAGTCATTGATGTAGTGTGCAACCCATTGGAAGGATGCTTCTGGTGATTGTTCTTGCCTGGTTATCAACGACTAAGTCTCTTGATTCCCAGTTTTCAGCTTTGTGTAGAGAAGAAGAGCTTGAGAAATGGAAAGAGCAGCTGCTGTTAAGATACCAGTGGTGGCTAAGGATGAAGATGGAAATGGTTCTCTTGCACATGTTCCACTGTTGAATCAAACAGCTGGTGGTGACTCCTCAAGTACATTTAATTGAATCAACTCCTCACAATGTTTAAAGCTTAAACTTCACTGAATTGCAAGGAAGCAGGAAGAGGAGTTAGCTCAAACTAATAGTTTTAGGCCATTTTCTAATGAGTTTGATTCTCACTTTCCTTTTTCTAATCTCCTTATTGCTATTTTTTTCCCATAGATAAATGATTTTGTAAACTTTGTTTCGAATGAACACATTTGTAAACTTTGTTTTGAATATATGAGTACATGGTCGGGGAATGAAAGCATCGTATTATCTTTAGATTTTGGCTAATCCAAATAACAAATTCTCTACCATTTATGATTGCTAACTGCACCTCTACCACGAATGATTGCTAAACTGCACCTCATAACTACCGAAGGCCTTTACACTTCGGTAATTACCGAAGGCTTTTGCCCTTCGGTAATTACCGAAGGCTTTTGGCCCACGGTAAGCCTTCGGTAATTACCGAAGGGCAAAATCCCTCGATAATGGTTAGGGACAAAGGTTTTTCCAACTGCTTTTTGACCGTCGGCAGGCCCTCGGTAAATGGCGTTTTCCGAGGGATTCTGGCATTTTTCGAGGGATTCTGGCCGCCGGTATACCTTTTACATAAAACGAAGGCATACCCATCAATGTATGGCACACGGTATATGTCTTTGTTTGACTCAGCCATCCATGTTTGCAAATAATTTTGTTTGATTTCAACTGTGTTACCACAATGTTGAATGGTCTGAGGTTCAACAAATCCGTAAACGGAAGACCGACCTTGGTCAACAATGACTGTGTCCATTTACCTATAACAACAAAGTTAACTTATCTTACATGCACCAAAGTTGAATAATGGAAATATTCAACATCTTGTCTCCCGCAATGATCTCCGATACATCCACAACAAATTTTGAATTTTATACCGAAGGCCCAAAACCGTCGGTAATTAAAAATAGTCGTCGGTAAACACTAATTTTCGACGGCTTATCGACGGCCAAAAGGCTAACGGTAAATAGTTCGTCAGAAACCTTCGCGACGGCTGATGACCGTCGGTAAATTTATCGACGGCGTTTACCGAGGGCTAGAAGCCTTCTGTAATTACAGACGACCTTTACCGAGGACCTGAAAACCTTCGGTAAATTGTGACGACGTTTAGCGAGGGCGTAGTGACTGTCCGTCTTTACCGTGGGCTTGCGGCCTTCGGTAATTATAGAGGGTTTATGGCCGTCGGCATTTACCGAGGGCTTTTTGCCTTTTGTAATGTATTATGTCTCTGTCCATAAATTGGATATAAGATGGTAATTACAAAGGGTTTATTGCCATCGGTATGGTATATACTGTGCAAATCACAATCCTGTATTTTGGCAGCTGAATTACCATGATATACCTGCCAATAATATCAACATCCAGCACACAAAATTTGTTTAATAAAATACAGCCTGCACTCCTCTTTTATACACTACCTTCCCACCACAACATACCTAATTGCCAATCAATTACATCATACATCAATGTTTCATAAAATGCAATCAATATANGAGGAAACATCATCCAACTNTTGTTTCATCATNTATCAAGCACTCTNTNTGCACCTGCCAATCAATATCATCATATATATCAAGCACACTATTTATTTGTTGCATAAAATGCAAGTTGCATTGCTTTTTGAACACTACCTTCCCACCACAATTAATACACCTGTCAATCAATATTATCATACATCAATGCACACAACATTAATATTTGTTTCATAATATACAATCAATATATGAAACATCAAAACATCAAATGTATATGACTCTTATACAATAAACTTAGTTGCTAATATTAACAAACGTCAAAACACCAATGTTTTTAATTAAACTAAGGAACTAAGTTTAAAGTTCATGGACTATTACCATAGAAGTAGTTGTTAGCAACTAATAAAGCTTATCAAAACTCAATAAAGCTTTTAAACTAAACAACTAATAAGTTTTAAAAGTTTATAAAATCCTAATAGCCACTAAAATCATCAGAATCATGTTCTTTTTCATCTTCTTGTTGCTAGACAAGAGGCTCTTGTTGATTAGGTGATTGCACATTAGTGGGCTGCATGGGCTGTGTAAGTGTCTGGTGGGAAGAGGATGGGTCTAATATTTGTCCTGCCTCAGGAATGTATTTCCTTAAAATATCTTCAAAAGTTTGCAATCTGGATCTTAATTCATCATAAGCCTCTCTACTGACCATGTTATGTTGGTCAATAGTGTTGGATGAAGATGACTGATGTTTTAATACCCCTCCTCTTGCAACAGTATAATGGGAGGCAAGTTGTCCTGCTCCATAAATTCTTCCTTTTTTCTTTCCCCCCACTACATCAACCCAGCACTGGGTCTTAATGATGTCCTCATTTGCATTTGTTCTTGAGGTAGCATCAGGAGCACCTCCCACATCCTCTCTGGCCTGTGTGAGCCTAGTAGAAAAATCTTCCTATTAAATATGATTGAAAACATCAGTAACTTTAATTAAAAAGTGTGAAACTAAAATAAAGTATACAACATTGAATATTGTTACAACAAGATATTTGCAATGGTCTTGCGAGACCGCTCATCAACAAAAATAGAACGTCCCAGCTGTGCTGCCTGTAAAATCATAAAACTCATATATATATATATATATATATATATATATATATATATATATATATATATATATATATATATATATATATATATATATGGAAACATATATATCAATTTAAAGAAAAATTGGTAAGAAATGAATGAAGATTTTGTATCATACGAATGGCATGCTCGTGTACAGTGATTGAGCCCCCAATGTGGAGTGCGCCACCTTTCTCTGAAGCCCTATTTTTTTGGGCGGTAGCACATTTAACACGGTATGCTGGCGTATTCCAGTGTGCCAACAGTGAGTGCCAAATGCCCTCCCCCACCCAACGCGGGCGTTCTCCAGCAATCCTTGCCTCTCTAAACATTTCTGAAAGTCTATGAGATGCCTTACTGTGGAAGTTTCTTTTAATCTGAACTTCATGTTCAGGCATCCATTGCACCTTTTGCTGTTACAATACAAAATGTTAAAATAAAGAGGATGAAATTAATATTTGAAAGGTATAAAAATATATGGAATTTGCAATGGAACGAGTAGCAAAGTTTTCAAGTTGCAATAAAATTTGGCATGAAAGAAAACCAGCTTCATCCCATAACAGCGATTAATTAATGAACTCAGTTTATAGATATAAGTACACACGTTGAGAGAAAGATGCAATGAATGTTGATTCTGATTTGAAATCCAAATATGGTTTTAACATTTAAAATTTGTTTCAATTTGTTTTATTTGATTCTAGTGCTGAGTACAAATTTGTTTCATGACATTGGAAGTGGCTAAAGGTATGGCATACCATCATAAGCAAGGAAATGCATCTATCGACGCTTGGTTGCTTTAAAAACCAAAAGCCTTTGCTGTTTCAGTTTTCACTCTAGCTTTTCACCGTGCCATCATTCTTTGCTTGGTCCAATCTGAGTTTGGTCATGGTAAGCACTTTAATTCCATCTTAGTTCAATACATTTACACTTCTTTGAGTCATTTTTTTCATCCATACAACTTTGATTCTGCTGGTTATTGATTTCCATGTGCTGTTTGGATATTTTTGCTGCATAATTCACAACTATGGAGATGATTTTTGGATTCTGTGTTTTTCTCTACATTCTGACCATTTAGACAAGTTTATCTTGTCATATGAATTTTTTACACACTATTACATTGTTCAATTAACCTACCATATGCAGAATTCATATTTCAGTTCCAATTCTTGTTTAAAAATCTCAACTGGACCCCTAAGTTGTTGATTCTGAGTATGTTCGTGCTGTTTGATTCATTGTGCACTTATATTTGGTGAATTCAAATATGTTTCTACTGTTCATATGGTACATTTTGAGCCTAAACAAAAATCCACCAGCCAAACCACCAATTATAATCATTTTTGCTAAGTGCACAAGTGAAATTCTGATCAACTGGACATTTTCTTGGCTATTCCATTGCTTGTACATGTTGCATTTGATGATATACCTCTGTTTGAAGTGTCATTATCTCATAAATCACTGCCACTCATTTTGACCAGTGCAGTTCCATTTTTCCACCAGAAAATGGTCAACTACCATACTGATTTTGAGCAGCACCATGCAACAGCCAAAGCTTATAGTTTACATGAGTTTTAAGCTTCATTTTGAGCTTGTTTGAACCTTCATATCACGGAACCAAGAATATAGTTTAATTTCCATTTCTGTTTTTGGCTAAGTGACTTGGAAAAATGCTGTTGAAGCAATTCTAAGATCACATTTGAACATTGTAATAGTACATTTTTGTTTTCTTAGTGTGGAAGTGTGTCAAGGGGCTCCAAGTGTCACTTGCACTTTCATTTAGGGCCGTCTAACATTTACATGAGCAAGCTTTATTGCTTTCTTTAAATTGCTTGTTAATTTTCTTTGTTAAAAGTCTCCGTGGTATATAGGATTGCATAGCATATAGCTAAACCTTATTTTGGTTTTTAGGAGCATTTCATTATCATTTGAAAATATTTTGAAGGATTTCTACTTAGAAACTAAGGTAAAGGATAACTCTAAGTAAACTCTGACTAAGGAAGAACTTGGTTTCGAAGCTTGTCCACTTGTGACTCACCACTTCAGAGAAAAAAGAGAAGAAGATGAGAGAAGAAAGGAAGAAGAGAGAAAAGAAGAGAAGAGAGAAGAAGGAGGACTTATCATGCAATCTCGTGTGCTTAGTGAATAGCAATACAACCTGAATACTAGACTTGTGGGCAGTTGATGGTTAGTTGCTTTATGTTGTAAAGAGCACATTATTAGGATAAAAAATATTCTCAATCTCTCTATATTAATTTTAGAATATGTTTATTTCCTTTTGTAAAAGTTTTGGTTATTACAAATAGAGATGTTGAGAATGTAATTGGTGTGACTCATATCAATAAAATAATTATTTAGTTTTCAAATTGGTATGACAGCCTATTAAAAAGTAAGTTTAAGCCTCCAAGAAATTAGAATCAATGTTAAGTGTACGAAGATTGGTAGTCAAATTACAAAGCTAATGATATATAGAGAATGATCATAACAAATTATTCAAGAGAGATCAATGTGGAGAAAAGAGACAAAGAATTGGTAGTTGAAGTAGATGAAACAAGGAAACTTCTATCGATAAGGCAGCTGCTTCGTAGATGAAGCTCTTGCAGTTTGGAGCTGATATTAAAATTACCTAGAAACATTGATGATGGTAGTTTAACATAAGAGAGGTCAAGGATCTTAAGAGATGGAAAATTTAGACACAGAGAAGGTGACAAATAAATACTATTTTGAGGAAGATAAAGCTCTTGAAGATGAAGGCTAATGTTAAAAAGGAGTTCAAGTGTTGATGATGTCAACATATTAGAAGAGAGATCAAGGATGGCAAGAGAAATCGAATTGTTGGAAGAAAGAAAATGAAACAAAGTTTCAATATATATATATTGAATGAGTGTAGTAAGACACACACACATAAATATATAGAAATAGTGAGTTTGGATCGTGGATCTTGAAATTGGACAACATTTTTTAACTGTGCACATGTCCCTACACGAGTATGAAAGATATGGAGATTCTCAGACAACTAATACTGCAAGGTACTTCAAACTTTCAGCCCTATCATTAGACCCTTTTGGTTGATATGGCTAAACTGCAAATGTGTTTATACTTGTTGGATTTTTGTTCTTTATCATGAAGAATTTCTAGACTGACATATATATATATAAATATTGCAAACCAGATGGGAACATGCCAGTTTCAAACTAGATTTTTGTCAAGTTTCTTTGTAATTACATATAATTGTTGAGTGAGAATCTTGTTTTGGGCTAGAATAATATCTTGAGATTTTAAATTAGACTTCCTATCATAGAACATATATTTGGGTTGGCACCCAATAGAGAATCCATCATTATCATTAAATTCACAATGGCCTTAACATACATCATCAATGAAACTTATACAACAACATTAAGTGAAAAGATGTTTTTACCTTAAATCTCTTCCAGAAAAGTTCTCTGTCATCATCTGGGATTGCAAACCAAGATGTCCAAGGTTTAAGAAATTGTTGCTTTATACACCTTGTGACAGCCTGAGAAGCAACTCTAGAAGGATAAAACCTGGAGCATGAATGCAAGAAAGTTATGATGAATCTATAGGCATAGTACAAAAAAATAAGACAATTCATATAATCACTAAGAAAATAATGTGGTATTACCCTTTTCCATAAGGTTCAATAAAAGGCCGATTAGTTGGGAAAGGATCATTGAAATCATCACGATCATCAGATTGTTGCTGAACATTTGCAGATGGTATAAAAGATGATGTCCCGGGGATAGAAGGAGAGGGATCAATTATTGGTGTCGGACCCACAATAGGATTTGGTGTGGGTGGTACAGTAGAAAGAGTGGGTGTTATCGTAGGGGAAGTGCGTCGTTCAGTACGGGATGGGGTCGGTATAGGAGGATGTGTGGGCTGCGGAGTAGTACGTGGTGGTTGAGATGATCCAACGTCATGTTGAGTACTACCGTATGCCAATGATGGGGTTGTCAAGAACCCTAATAACATATTCCACTTGCTTTCTAGGCTTTTTTATAGCCTTTCCATTATCAGGCCGCGAAAGACCCTCTCCTAACATGGTTACAATATGGAAGTATAAAAATACTCAGGCAAAAACTATAAATTATTAATTAAAACATAATACACTAATTCAATTTTAAAACATCATATAATTTACACAATTATTGTTACAACAATTGTTCAAAATTTGTACAACCATGCATCAAAACTAAAGGGTTATTCTAGCTTTATTCATCCATCTTAATCATCGTCTTCATCATCGTCATCATCATTCTTCAAACTGTCACTATCATCATCATAATGCAAAGAATCATCATCATCTTCATCATCATCTTCATCATCGTCTTCAAATTCGTCTTCTTCATCTTCTTCTTCCTCTTCTTCATCTTCTTGGTTTTGTCCCTCCAACTCTTCATCGTCACCATCAAAGTCATGCAATGCGGATATACCTTCAACTTCAATAATTTCATTTCCATGTTCCGTTTCATGAACTTGGTAAGGGATTTCGTCTTGGATATCATTTGACTCAATGCGACCCCTAGGTTTGGTTTGTATTGCAACACACCAACCACATTTGTCAATGTTACAAAAATTTGGATATGGAACATAATAAACTTGTCTAACATTTTGTGGTAGAATGAATGGATCAAATGGGCGGTATCTTGAAGTCATTTGAATTTACACAATATTATACCTAGGATCCACTCTTGTTCCACTCCTAGAAGGATCAAACCATTCACAATAAAAAAGAACTACTCTCTTTGGAGTAGTTGAACTATTGTACTCGAACTCATAAATCTTTTGAATAATACCATAGAAATCATCATAACCACCCTCGGTAACTCCCTTCACAAACACACCAGAAATAGTTGTCTTCCTTCCTTTGGACCATGCATTTGTGTGGAATTTGTACCCATTGATAAAATATGTGTTCCATTCTTTAACACATCTCATGGGCCAGTTTGACAAATCCCTTAGATCTTGAATTATGGGAGTTAATGGTTGGTTATGAACCTACAATTACGTGAACAAATATTAAGTTACAAGTGTTACACCAATTGATATGTTCATGATTAAGGAAAACATAGACATACTTGATATCTGAACCATTGTGGAAACTCCGAGTGTATTATACCAGAACTACTTCCTTCTAGGACTTGCATTGCCACAACAAATGAGCTGTTAAATATGAACGCAATTAGAGACTATAACAATTTAAGTATTGATGATAAGTTTAGGTTTAGAACATACTCAAGGTAGACCTTAACTTCAATGCAATTAATTAAGATGTGGACGTGAGCAGAGTTCAATTTAACATCAGTTAACCAATAAGTGGACTCCCTCCCTGCGACACGGCCCACTTGTCGAAACACTGACAATGTTGATTGACTTGTACCAATTTGGCATTGTACTTCATTCTTGACATTGTTTGGCAACAACATAAAGTTTTTGAAATAGTGTGAATAGAAATATGTTGTCTCACGACATAAGAAGGCTGCACATATTGATCCTTCCACTCTAGCTTTATTTTTCACTGATCGTTTTGCTTGTCCCATAAACCTTTCAAATGGATACATCCACCTGTATTGCACTGGCCCGCCAAGCCATGCTTCATATGCAAGATGAACAGGAAGATGTTCCATTGAATCAAAGAAAGCAGGAGGGAATATTCTTTCCAATTTGCAAAGAATAAATGGAATATTTTCCTCCAACTTTCTCAGTGAATCTGCCTTGAGCGTTGTGGCACACAAATCCTTAAAGAAATGACTGATTTCAATGAGTGGATTTAACACGNGGATTGGTAAACAGCTAAATGCAACTGGGATTAAAGTCTCCATAAATACATGGCAATCATGACTTTTCAGACCTTGAATACTTACCTTTTCAAGATTAACACATCTGGCCAAGTTTGAAGAATAGCCATCTGGCATTTTAAGCGACTTTATCCATTGACAAATTATTTTGGCCTCATCTTTTGATATGGTGAAATTTGCTTTTGGCTTCACCAACCTTCCGTTATGTTGAGGCTTCAACTCCAAATCTCTTCTAGCACAATATAAACATAAATCTTTTCGTGCATTTTCATTATCTTTTGTTTTACCACTNACATTCATAACCGTGTTAAAGATGTTGTCAAAANNNNTTTTCTCAATATGCATTACATCTAGGTTATGTCTGAGTAAGTTATCCTTCCAATACGGAAGATCCCAAAAAATGCTTCTTTTTGTCCAGTTATGCCACTGTCCAAACCCTTCTATCCTATTGATACCACTTTCAGTGACTTTTGGAAAATGTTTTACTCTTCTCCACACTTGAGAAGGACTAAGTCTAGGTGGTGGCTGATCTATTTCAAGTTCGCCTTTGCAAAAAGCTTTTTTGTTCCTCATGAACATGTGATCCATGGGTAAGAACCTTCGATGACAATCAAACCAACTAGTTTTCCTACCATTTGTCAATGTGAATGACTTTGTGTGTTCCATGCAATGCGGACAAGCTAATCGGCCATGCGTGCTCCAACCAGATAGCATGCCATATGCAGGAAAGTCATTAATTGTCCACATCAAAGCTCCTCTCATAAGGAAATTTTGCTTCTTTGACACATCATATGTCCAAATACCACTCCATAACTTCTTTAAATCATCAATCAAAGGCTCCAGCTAAACATCAATGGATGCCTTAGGACTANATGGACCTGNTATTATACANGTTAAAAACATGAAAGGTTTTGTCATACACATCTNAGGAGGAAGATTGTATGGGGTCATAATCACCNNCCAACATGAATATGGCGATGCAGAAGCCTGAATGTACGNCGTNAACCCATNTGAACATAGACCAAGTCGCACATTACGCNCATCACTAGCAAAGGATGGATGTTTACAGTTGAAGTGCTTCCAAGCTTCACCGTCAGAAGGATGACGCAACTCTCCTTCAGTTTTTTGACCATCATGCCATCTCATGTGTTCAGCTGTTTGCACTGAAGCGAACAATCTTTGTAATCTAGGAATGATAGGCAAGTAGAACATGTACTTGAATGGAATCGGTTTTTTTTCCTCTGTTTAGGATGCACCTCCTAAAATCGAGGATGGCCACAAAATTTGCAATGGACCAAGGATGCATCATTCTTGCCAGTGTCGTTATCATAGAAAAGCATACATCCATTGACACAACAATCAATATTTTTATCTTCCAATCCTAGCTTTGAAACACATTTTTTGGCTTCATAATAATTCTTGGGCAAAGAATTGTTTACTGGTGTTATGTCTAAAATCAATTTTGAGATGTAGTCGACTGCAACATTGGGAATGTTCCAATTAGATTTGAAAGCCGTGATTCTGATGCAAACTGACAATTTTGTGTCTGATACCCCATCAAATACAGGTTCGTTTGCATCTGCCAATAAGTTGTAAAACCTTTGAGTGGCTTCATTTGGTTCCTCTTCATCAGGACTATCTTCTACTTCTTGTTCAGAATGTCGACNANTAACATTNTCGACCATTTCTTGCATATACATTAATTGATCTAACTCATGTGCATGTACAAAATTGTTNNAACCTGAAGNTGGTNGCTTTGAACGAGCAGTCNATGTGGTAGGCAATTCTTCACCNTGAAATGTCCATACATAGTAATTGGGCATGAACATTTTTTTGTATAAGTGAACTTTGACCTCTTCATCTTTCAAAATCTTTGTACATTCGCACTTGAGGCATGGACATCGAATCCCACCATCACTAGCATAATATTCATATTGTCNAGCCCTATGTACGAACTCTTNAACTCCTTCTACAAAAGCTTCCTTCANTNCTCTCCTTCCACTATAACAACGGTCGTACATCCATGCACGATNGTTGGAAAATTGGGCCATGTTCTGTGACAAGCCAAACGAAGACAAATTGAGTCAAAATAACAAATGTCCATGTCACATAAGTAATAAACCTATTACTTCTTAAGTCGGGTATGGGGTTACAATTTCAACACTTCTATGACAAAATTCCATGTGACATAAGTAATGAACTTAATACTACTTAAGTGAAACATGGAATACAAATTCAACACTACAATGACAAAGACAAATGTCCATGTCACATAACCTATTACCCTCGTTAATAGTTCTACATATACATTTAAGAGCAAGCTAAATCATTACCGTCGTAATCAACATTCACAGCGGTAATGTGGAAGACATTTTTTAGGCTTCCTTTCACCTATGGGGTTGGCCATACGGTACGATGTGGGTTTCAAAATTACATAAGCAACCTAACTAAATGGTACCTAGGGTTGGGTATATTGTACAATGTACTTGTAATTCAATTCAAATAAGACAATCCAGATTCATCTTCCACCAAATATAGTTGAACCCACAACCATGGCAAAACATAAACCAATACTTATAAGTATGAACTTAAAACATACACCAATAATTACACAATATATACATAGTCATAACACTAAACAATTTTTATGATCAATAAGTCACACCTGCACAACAATAGCATAGGACATATAATACATACACCAACAACCCAGAATTCATAACATAATAACAAACAGATTCACAATTTAAACATACTTTACTTGCTATAAAATTGAAGAATGCTTGGAAAACTAGTTCAGGAATATTGGGTCGACAGCATAGCAGTATGGGGTGGACTCAAGTTCAATAGGAAACATGTTGTATCACTTATGCTCCGATCAATAAAATTGAACCACAAAAGATATGCATCAGTTCTATATATACGAGTATAAGAATAAAGCTAGGGCCATAATAGCTTACATTGAGTGTGCACTTTCAAGGTAGAAAGTGTCAAGATATGACGTAATAATCAAGTGCACCGGCTACTTGCAATGAACAAAAAAGAAAAAGAAAATCAGAGTTAAGGTTAACAACATGCATCTAACAATTCAAAGTGCAACATGCATGCCGCTCCATCTACCTCTCTCTCTCCATCCACTCTAAGAACCAAATACTACTTACTCCCTCCACTCTATGCTTAAATCATTCTTTCTGAGAAAATCTATTTCCTTTCTTAAATTCCTTTTCAAGCCTAACAAAATTCACTCTATTTTTAATATTCTTTCCATTCTTTCAGTATAAATTTATAAGAATATGTATATTTATTTAGAGACAGATCAGAATAATAATTAGAGTGTAATTATTTGAATTGATACGGTTTATGTAATTTAGAAAAAGAAAAACAGAAAGATAAATTGGATAAAAGAAGATAAAAAGATAAAAAATATTACTACATAAAGAATGTTATAAAAGTACCTGTACATACTATTATAATCTAACCGACCAAATAAAATACTACAGGCATACACTTAACACTTAAACACCTCACTACTAGAGCTGTCAGTTTTATCATGATATACTATGTTTCCAATATTAGGTGTTTGAGATCCTAGATCGAAGTATAACTTTTGAGTTATGGGTATGATCCAAATGGATAAATCCATGTTTGTCATGAAGTAGAATATTTTAAAAAGGGAACTAGGAAATTATAGTACTCAGAGTAAATAAATCTGAACATCTATACAACTCTGTTGAATGTTCTCTAATGTGGTATATAATTCAAACTTTAGGGTTTTAGTTGGGACTGGAAGGGCATGCTTTGAGACATTCAGACCCTTGGCTTATAGTATTTTGGCAGAGATTGTACATCATGTTCGGCAAGATCTTTCCATATCACAGGTATGATATTTTCTTCCACGTTGTTTAAGACAGGAGATGTCTATTATTCAAGCAATTTCATGCTGAATAGTAATTGGATTCTTTCAAATGTCATTCCATCTTAAACAGTTTTTTAATGATTAATACTATTGTATAACATAGAGCTATATATTATTTGTGGAATCTTTTTTTAAATGTCAATTTGGTCATTGGAAGATTGGGACATCAACTTAGTCATCTAATTATGGCTTTTTGACATTGACTATAATAAACGTGAATCACAAAGTCCAAACCTCCCACACTTGACAAATTCAAACCATCCAATTCTTGCTTCTCATGAATACCCTCATAACACGTCTTTCAATGGCAGAGAGGAACTGAAGAAAATAAGAAAAAAACTATATATATATGAAAAGGAGGAACATTTGCAACTATTCTTTTTCTCTGCCCTTTTGACAGATTGGAGTGTTCAAGTGTAAGCATCACCCTCCCACTTACATAATATACTTCCGAATATGACTTATAGTCTTGCCCATTCCATTAATTGATTCTTTGGGATTGTGATTGCAAACCCAACTTCCCCATCTTCGCTAAAATGATTATGCTTCTCTCCCCTTTTAATTCTCAGTGGGGACACTGTCTAAAAGTCTTTTATTACTAACTTGTTGTCTACTTTAGCCACTCCTACACAAACTATCCTCTTAACCCACTAGTGCTATCTTTGCTCCAATGTCTTAATAGATATGCTTTTTTTAATTTATACGTGGATGGTTACTCTATAAATCACTACCATTATTATTACCATCACTTACTTTAATCTTCAATCTTATAAAAACAACCATTTTTAAGTTACATTTTTGTCTCAAGACTGCTAATTTTAAATTGAATGAGTGCTAATTTTCTTGATTGATGTGTCATCTCAAAGGCTTTTGTATATGTGATTTCAAGTCCTTGTTTAGTTATACTGTCAAGAATCTTGTATCCTTTCCTCATAGTTTTCAACTAAAAAAATATTCTGTACATGAAGAACTTAGAGTATAAACATTTGTAAATTTAATCTGTTTGATAAAAATATTTAGTTAGAAATGTTGTAAACATGAGTCTAAGTCTCATGAATAATAATAAACATTTATAATGTTGAGATGGATTCTCATGTTGTCTGTCTCCAAATACATACAGACGTGTCAGCTTTGTCTGTCTTCCTCATGTCAAGTGTGTTTGGAACATCAAATTTTAGCTGTTTAAAACAAGGAACGTGTGAATGACATAATAAGATCAAAGGAATAAGTATATAAAGATGTTTTTTTTAAGTAACTATACCTGAACATCTTGCCATAAGAGGTTTTTCTCGACCTCTGGGACGTCATCCCAAGTTGGATGAAGGATAGATACATGGGTTTTGGCTATCTTACCCAGATGACTGCTAAATCTATCAACATTTGGCCTTGATGCCACACCGGTTCTTGGATCAATCTCAACATGTCTCCTCTACCCAGGAACCTATTCGGATGTCGATTCTGGCAAATGTGTCACTCCTCGTGTACGTCTGCTTTGTCCTAATGCTGAGTCTGAGGTCGACATACCTGAAAAATATATACAAGGTTAGTATGAATTGAAATTGCAATTTTCATCTGAATAAAAATTCATATAAAGTCTAAAAAAAACAAGAGGTTACTTATTAAGATATTGTTTTCTCCCATATCCCTTCATCGTGATCACTACGAATTGCATGTATGTCATCGACAACGTCATCAACTGAGTCTTCAATGGGTCTTGATGTGCTACATGTTGTGTTAAGTATATCAAAAGATTCTTCATCATGAAACCCGTGCATGTTTTTTCCTTCCAAAACCATTGACCATTTTTCATTCGTTGGATCACTGACGTAGAATATTTGCCTTGCTTGACTTGCCATAATAAATGGTTCATCAGTGAAACTCATCTTTTTAAGATCTATTAATGTGAAACCAGAGCCATCTGTGAAAATTCCAGAATTTATATCAACCCATTTACACTTGAAAACGGGGACTTTAAGCCTCACATAATCCACCTCCCATATTTCTTGTATTACTCCAAAATAACTAATTGATGCAGTGATTGGATTTTTGTCTTTAGAACTAGAGAAGTGCAGTGACTCAGCTTTTAGTGTAACCTCATTATTTTGAAATCTACTTTTATCATCTTCTTCCTTTGTCTAAAAAGAGATATTGTTAATATAGTACCCACCATATGTAATGACATTTGTGTTCGGCCCCCGAGATAACCTCAATAGAGTTTCAGAAACATGTGGAGTCGCATAAATCTTTTTCTTAAACCATTGTAAGAAGGTTTTGACATGTTTATTAAGATGCCATTTTTCACTCATTCTTGGGTATGATGCCTTTATTTCATTAACGTGTTCAGAAATGTAAAGAATAACATCATCAGTGTTGTTTAAGATGTACAAATGAGCTTGATTAACTTCTTTTCTACTCACTCTTTCAATCCTCACACCACGACCCTTACCTTCGCAGTTTCCTTCATGTATGCTCTTGGGTAGCCCCATTGGTTCACAAGTTGGCATGTAACCTGAACAAAATTCAATGGCTTCTTCTGCAATGTATCGCTCTATGATTGATGCTTCTGGTTTATACTGATTCTTGACATATCCCTTTAAGATTTTCATGTATCTTTCAACAGGATACATCCACCTTAGGTAAACCGGCCCACATATTCGAATTTCTCGGACTAGATGAACGATCAAATGAACCATGATATCAAAAAAAGGTGGAAAATACATCTCTAATAGACATAGTAGTCTTATTCCTTCATTTTCCAATTGATCTAAACATCGAGGGTCAACAACTTTCTTGCAAATGGCATTAAAGAACAAACACGGACGTGTCAGAATACCCCTAACAGATGGAGGTAATATGCCTCGAATAACAACTGGTAACAATTGTTGCATCAATATATGACAATCATGAGACTTTAAACCAACTGACTTTAGCTCTTGCATAGAAACAAGGTTACTAATATTAGAAGAATAACCTTATGGAACCTTCACACTTCTTAAAGACTTACAAAAACTTTGTTTTTCTTTTTTAGAAAGAGTATGACAGGCTGGGGGCAAATAGGTGCGTCTACCTATTGTTTGTGGATGTAACTATGTTCGGATTCCCATTTCAGCCAAATCTTGTCTTGCTTTTATTCCATCTTTGGTCTTCCCTTTCACGTTTAATAAAGTTCGGATGACACTGTCACAAACATTTTTTTCTACATGCATCACATCAATACAATGTCTAACATCAAGTTTAGAAAGAACTCTCATTTATAAATAGTTTGAATACTTTAACATGAATGTTGATGAAGGTTGAAAAACAGTTATTTTCATACGTCAATTTGGACCAAATTACACCCTTTACTACTCAGAATGAGCTTATAATCAAGCAAAACTCAATAAATGAGTTTAGAGAGAGTCAAAAGCTATTTTTAGTGATTTTATGCTTGTTTTGCATTGTTTTGTAGCTAATTTGAGAAAAGTAAAGAATGGAGTTAAAGATACAGGTAGTTGACTCAAGAAAAGAGCAGAAAAATGAAGATTTGAAGAGTCGACGCTCCGCCCGGCGGCAATGATAAAGGTTTTTGGAATGATTTGAAAGAATGGTTGAATTATCAAATGGTTGGAGTGTAGAAAAGTCAAACAAAATGCAGAAAAGTCAACCAATCAACCAGAAAAGTCAACCGGTCAACCAGTCAACCAGTTGACCAGAATGCAGAAAAGTTGACCAGAGCGCAGTTGACTAGCGCTGGGCGGTTGACCGTGGCGCCGGGCGGTTCTGCGGCTTGAGGGAACCGCCCGGTGGTGAAATTGGGCGCCGAGCGGTTGTCAGATGGGCCTAGACCTGTTTTATGTTATTTTTTATGATCTGTTTGGGCCTGAACTTGTTTTATGTCATTTTTATGCTCTATTTAAAGGCCAGAACGTCTTAGGGTTTGTATCTTTTGATGGCTTAGGCACAGAAACACACTTTTCACCCCTTTGAGGCTAGATTTGGAGATGGTGACAACTCTCCTTTTCTTTTTTTTAGGGTTTCTATCTCTTTCATTCCATTCTTCACCTAGTTTCTCCATGACGATGGGGAACTAATCTTATTTGTTGCTGGGGAAAGATAGTAATCTTTTGATACTCTCTCTTATTGAATCTCTTTATTATTTATATGGTTTCCATTTGTTTTGATTGTTAATTGTTGGGTTATCATTTGTTCTTAAGGCCTTCATCGTTTAACTCATTCGGTGTATTGATGTTTGTCTTTATTGATATGGAGACGTATAGTAATGACACGAATTGGTGAGTAATCTCTTGATTTTGCAATAGCACCTAGGGATAGGGGTAGGACGATCAATTGCGCTAACTTTTGTTTATAATGCGTATTAATTACTAGGGGAGGCTAGGGATACAAAGCCGGTAGTTAATATTAGGCCCTTTTCGCCGAGAGATCGGGTTAAGGGGAGGCTAAGAAAGTCGCATAACAATCAATCAAACTAATATTCAAGGGTAGTATGTAAGAGAGAGTGGAATAGATGAAATTGTAAACCCCCAACAACATCCATTCATTCATCCACTTTTGTGTTTAACCTCAATTGATCAAATTACATTCATGTTTATTTTTCTGCACTTTATAAAAAATCCCAAAATATTATTTTTATAGACTTGATTGGTTAAGCAAAAGCACAACAGTGTAGTGCCGTGAGTCTCTTGGGAAAACGATACTTGGACTTACCATTTATTATTACTTGTACGATTTGGTACACTTGCCAATTTGTCAACAAATGCGATATGATCAATTGAGGTTAAACACAAAAGTGGATGAAGGATGTTGATAATATGAGATGGATTTGTTGCTAGGATTCAGATTTCACCCAATCACTCTCATAAATCTACTATTCTTATTAGATTCTCTTTAGTATCATATTGTCATGCAAACTTTCTTAGTCTATCCTTAACCCGATCCCTCGGTGAAAAGAGCCTATTACTAATTAATGGCTTGCTATCCCTAGCCTCCCCTAGTAATTAATAATGCATGATAAACGGAAGCAAAAACAATTGATCGTCCTACCCCCTATCCCTAGGTGGTATTGCTTAATCAAGGAATTTCCCACCAGTTCATGACAGTACCGTACGTTCCCGTATCAATAAAGACAAACAACGATTACTGAATGAGTTAAACGATAAAAGCATTAAGCGCAGATGAGAAACCCAACAATTGATAATCAAAGCATACGACAAACATATAAATAAATAAGAAATTCGATATATGAGAGTTTAGAGGTTACATCTTTCCCCAGCAACAAATAAGATTAGTTCTCCATCGTCATGGAGAAACTAGGTGAATAATGGAATGAAAGAGATACAAACCCTAAAAAGGAGAAAATGAGAGTTGTCACCATCTCCAAATCTACGCCAAGGGGGTGAAGAGTGTGTTTTTGTGCCAAAGCCATCAAAAGATACAAACCCTAAGACGTTATGGCCTTTAAATAGGGCATAAAAATAACAGAAAACAAGTCCAAGCCCAAACTGATCATAAAAATCGTAGAAAATAGGTCCAGGCCCATCTGAAAACTGCCTAGCACTCAAAGCAGACGCTCAACGGTTTGCCTCTGATCGCCAGACCGCTCAGCGGTAGCTCCCTGCCGCTCAGCGGTGGTGACTGGCGCTCAGGTGCCACTCAGGTGCCGCTCGGGAGCTAGCAGGTCTTTTCAGCACTTTGTTTTTCTGCACTCTGGTTGACTTTTCTGCATTCTGGTTGACTTTTCAGCACTCCAACCATTTGATATTTAACCTTTCTTTCAAATCATTCCAAAAACCTACAAAATCAAGGGAATTTAACGATAAAATCATAAAACATGTCCTCAACTCTTTTATTCACAAAACTAAAGAAAAATCATGATTCCAAACAAGTTTCTAAGTCAAAAGGGTGCATTTGATATCAAAATTAAGTATGAAAATAACGGTTTTTGAACCGTTATCAACCAATAAGGAAGATTAAAAAATATCGATCGTTTCTTCCAAACATTTTTTGCAGATGTACTTTTACGATGTTTTCCGAATACAATGTCAATGTTTTTGACTTCGTTGTACACCTCTTCACCATTCCGGGGTCTGCACACAACCTCATCCTCAACACTTCCATTGAATGCTGTTTTCAATCTACGATAAGGGTGATTGCGAGGAAGGAATTTCTGATGTCTTGTATAAACCGTCTTCTGACCATGCTTCAATTGAAGGTAACTAGTGTTTTCTTCCCAAATAGGACATGCAAAATGTCCTTTAACACTATAACCGCTAACTTTCCATAGGCTGGGAAATCATTTATAGTGCAAAAGAACATTGCACGCAAACAGAAATTCTCTTCAACATCTGAATCAAACACTTCGACACCTTCTTCCCACAACAATTTCAAATCATCAATTAAAGGTTTCAAGTAAACATCAATGTCATTGCCAGGTTGTTTAGGACCAGATATCATCATTGACAACATGACATATTTTCTCTTCATGCACAACAAAGGAGNCAAGTAAACATCAATGTCATTGCCAGGTTGTTTAGGACCAGATATCATCATTGACAACATGACATATTTTCTCTTCATGCACAACAAAGGAGAAAGATTGTATATCATCAAAATAATTGGCCATGAACTGTGTTTTCTACTTAAGTTCCCGTACGGATTCATACCATCAGTTGCAAGTGCAAGTCTTAAGTTTCTTGGATCTGCACCAAATTCTGGAAATGTTTCATCGATCTTCTTCCACTATGGTGAATCTGCTGGGTGTCGAAGAAGATTATCGCACTTTCTTCCTAAAATGTGTCATTTAAGGTTCTTTGCATCCTCTTTAATAGAGAACATACGTTTGAACCTAGGTATTATAGGCAAATACCACATGACCTTACCAAGTGCACCATCATTACCTTCTTCACCAATGTTTTTGTCATATTTCTTTTTAAAATGACTTAAACCACATGTTGGACAGTACTTTAGTGAAGCAAACTCCTTGATGTACAAAACACAATCATTGGGGCAAGCATGTATCTTCTGATATTCAAGACCCATTTGACAAAAAACTTTTTTGGCCTCATAATTTCGAAAAGGAAGAGTATTATTTTCTGTAAGCATCTCCTTTAGCAACTCCAACAACTCCGTGAAACTTTTATCGGTCCATCCATTCCTTGCTTTTAAACTGAACAACTTCAAAGTTGCAGAAAAAAGTGTAAAGTTCGTGCAGCTTGGGTACAATGGTTGCTCTGAATCATTGATAATAGAATCGTACAAATTAGCTCTTCTAAAGTTATCTTCACCAACATCGCGTATCATGTCCTCTAAATGACCCGTCATCCATTCTTCCACATAATTTGTTCCTCGTGACGTCATAGGCTGGTCCAATACTTCTCCATGCCAAGTCCAAACGATATACGTTCTTGTTATGCCAAACATGAATAGATGATTATGCAAATTGCCTAAGTCTTGTCGTATTTGATTAACACAACGAACACAAGGACAAAAATATGTCCCGTTCACAGACTTTGTATTTTCTTTAACATATTGCAAGAACACCGAAACACCCTTCTCATATTCTTCAAAGGTACGACGTGCATTCATCCAGCTTCGATCCATACTATGTTCGTAACATAGTTCATCAGTATAAAATTCTTAACTCTCACAAGGTTAGGCCCTACCCATTCAGGAAAAATATTTTTGATAAATTGCTAAGACATGTGCAAAGAAGTCTACATCATAAATTTGATAAAATTTCGGCATCATTTCGCATTGGTCTCCGAAATACACGAAATGAGAGTAGTCACAAGAATGACAACAATCAAATATGCATCCGGAGAACAACACAAATAATGAAAAGAAATTTCACCAGTCTTGTGCATAAACTCCAACGTACATGTTATAGCAAACTTATGAAAAATAATTTTCCAAACTGTCCAATCGGACAATTCAAAATTTAATACAAACGATTAAAAGATTAATCGTTTGTGTTAAATTTCAAACGGGAACTAAGTTTCACTCAGTGATTTGATACTTATAATCTAACATGCCAATTATAATAACAGAGCTAAAATTTATCACATGCATATTCAAAAGCCAATAAGACATGCATACCTAAAAGCCAAAAACATGCAAACGACAAAGCCAATAACATGCATACACAAAATACAATAACACACATACAATAAAAGTTTTTAATAAAGAAGCTAACCTTTTTAGCAGATTAAAGCAGCAATGGAGGGAAATGGACGACTGCACACACAAAAATATAGCCCAAAAACGGTCAAAAACGTCGCCCAAGAACACGCCACAAACTGCATCAAAACGCAACGAAGACGAATTTTAATCGGTTTAAGTGGAAGATATTTCATCAAAGAGTAACTTAATCGGAGTAAAACTGAATTTAAACATTGCAAAATAGAGAAAATTAACCTGGAAAGCAATGTCGCAACAGGGAGCACGAGGAAGAAGACGATCAATAGTGGTAACTGCTCGCGGGTTTGCGTTCTGCAGTATAAGGAACTATAGACGTCGGTTACGTTCCTCCACCGATGTCTAGAAAGCTATAGACGTCGGTGCTCTCACTAATTTGACGTCTTTATAATTTAAATATAATTAATGGCGTAGATTTTAGGCGTCCCTTGCATGGTTGACTAACGTCTCCAAAAGTTATAGCCGTCACCAACTGTCTGACCGCCGTCTATAGGAACGAGCATTAATTACATGCACCAACCTGTTAGGACATAGACGTCAGCGCTCAGCACACCGACGTCTACGTGGCGACTATTGACCTTCCTGGCAGAGTTAGAGACGTCTCTTGCTTCCAGGGGACGTCTCAAGACGAGTTGAGATGTCGGGGTGGTCGTGTGAGACGTCCATATGGCAACTATTTACCTTCCTGCAGACCTTTTAGATGTCCATGTGCAGTGTGACGAACGTCTGTATGGTTTGAGACATCGGTTACACATGTAGCCGACGTCTCCTAGTTTCAGTTATTTACGGATTTGCCACCGGTCATCATATTACGGCGGTGAACCTCTAGCAGACCTCTATGAGCTAACGTTAAACAACGATTTTGCACTAGTGTTTACATGGATATATAAGAGAAAAATAGGAATAAAGTTGTTGCAAATGAAAATAAAAAATAAATTAAGACTAGAAAATGATTTACAACACGTTAGATTGAAATTTAATGATAACTGCAATAGAAATTTATCACTTAGAAGAAGATCTTTAATGTAAGAATAAAAGACACTCAAACTCACAACATATTAAAAGAAGCTCATATGTTAATTGTATTTCATTTATTAAGTCAAAATTGTATTAGAAAGAACTCTCATTTATAAATAGTTTGAATAATTTTTACAAGTAAAAATAAAAAGAGAAAACAAGTAAATATGTAGAGGTAGTTACACTACTATAGAAAAGACTTTTAACGTCTGATCCTGTCCTGAAGTTATATTGGGTGACGTGAATTGGACATCGGATCTTTCATCACATGTCCATAGACGTTGGATCTCCCCCATCAGACGTCGGACGTCCTCCATCAAATGCCAAGAGTCATTAGATCTGCCCCTATCCGATCTCTCATAGCATTGTGTGACCACTGTTTCTCGCTGAGCGCTCAAATCGTTGGACTGCCACTAGGAAGAAGATGACATTGGATAGTGCACGTCCGAAGTCTACTTTGTGTTTTTTTTTTAAATTAATTTATTTTTACAATATACAATCACACCTGAAAAACAAAAAATGATCCCAGCAAATCATAATATAATATATTCTATGCATTTCAAGTTAACAAGATACTAAACAATCCAAAACTTAAACTTAAAGTAAAGCTAATTAATGTTCAACAACAATAAAAGTCTTCCTAAAGGCAGGCATGGGTCCTAAGTCCATCTTTGTAGAAGATAAGTTGCCCACTCTTGTCTTATCTTTTTAATTGTCTCATCTGATATAGGAGATGTATTCTTGAAGCACTGCAAAATGGAGAAAAATTCATTATGTTTGCATATGTTCAAAACTGAATTTGATTTGTAATGTATTGAAGGTAAACATTATTACCTTATTCCAGTCATCTGTAATCCCAACTCGAATGATGGTTTTAATCCAAGACATGACATAGTAGCCACATTCCCATGAATGTAGCAACTTGTTACACTAAAATGACAAACTAAATAGTCAAACATTTAGATCATTCAATAACATAAAAAATGAATAAAAACTATAAATGACTTACAACCCTTGGATACAGGACTTGAACTAGCTGACCTCGGGGTTTACCCATAACTCTATTTACATTGAAAACACAAGGTAATATTAATATAACTATATTCATCATAAAAATTTAAGATCAACATGAATTTGAAACATAAAAAGAGAAACGCTTATCCTTGAAGCATGTTTTTCAAGTCATTTTTCATTCCCATGTGCAGCGAACAAAACCATAGAATTTTTGCATTGTCTGGGAATAATAACCATCAATTGCTAGTGAGACCTATCATGAATCATAAATAGTTAGTAAACTAATTAAGTAAACTTTTGTTCAAAATAGGATGACTCAGTTTCAACACCAAGAAGGGGGGGGGGGNGAATTGGTGAGGTTTAAAAATCAGAGTCTTTTAAAAATCTTTTTCGCAAAGTATAAACCTTTACAAAGGATCTTGAATCGCAATGAATAAAAAGTTTAAGTGCAGCGGAAATATAAAGTTGACTACGTAAACAGTAAAGTCGACTTAATGTAAAAGTGTAGGGAAAGAGAAAGCAAACACAGAGTTTTTACAGCAAGATTTCTATAGAAACCTTCACGTCAAAAATATAGGCAATCTCTCTAACCTTCTAACTAAAAGTATAGGCAGTCAACACAAAGATATGCAGCAAGATATCCCCTCTTTTGCAATCTTCAACCCACTTTGAACAATCCTCAAAGTGTAAGAACTCCAAGAGTCCACCTCCTGTAATCCCAACAGGACAACAACAATCTTTCCAAAGATTGATAGAAAACTTGATCAGTATGATGGCACCAAATGTGCAGATCTTGATCAAACAGTACGCACAATACACTTCCTCCTTAAGAAACTCTTGCAAGAAAGATCTCCACCGTCTTCTTGATGAGTTCTTGGAGCCTTTACTTAGAGATCACAATCTGAAAATCAAATGAAAGTGTTAGAATATCCAAAGTCGTATGTTATCAATTGAGTCATGTCTATTTATAGTTTTCTATAAACTTGACGCTCCTTTAGTCGACTGTGCTAATCTTTTTCAGATTTGTGATATCTTACAAAACATGGTAAAGCTCCAAGAATAAGAAATAAGACTGTGGTGTTTATCTTTTGTGGTTTCTTGAAGAGTAAGAATTGTGTGCTTTGATAGTCTGATCAACCCGCACTTTGAGGTGTTTGCTTCGTGATCAAGATTTCAATCTTGTGAAGATTGGTGTGTGGCCTTGTTGTGATTACAAGAAGAAAGACGTGCAGTGTTCTTGACTTTGAGGGGTTGCTCAAAGGGTTGAAGACAGTAGGAGGGGGGATTCTTGTTGCTGGTCTTTGTTGTTATATGCCTATATTTTGACTAGAGGGTTAGAGAGGTGTTTTATATTTTTGACGTGTGGTCGCTATAAAAGACTTGTTGTAAAAACCTTTATCATTATACTGCATTTGCTTCCTGTGATTGGAAGGACACTAGATGTAGGCAGGTTGGCCGAACCAGTATAAAAATCAACGTTTTATTTCTCTATCCCTACACTTTTACATTCAAAGTCGACTTTATTCTGTACTTAGTCAACTTTATTTCGTTGCACTTAAAAAATCTTTTTCTTTGCGTTTTAAGAAAGTTTTCAAAGAACATCCTTTTACGAAAAAGATTTTGACAAGACTCTGATTTTAAGTTTCACCAATTCACCCACCTCTTGGTGTGAGAAGTTAAGCCATATTATTTTTAACAATATTTAGATTATTAGTTTCTAACATCTTAACTTTTTTGTTTTAGGTACATGGACACAATCATTGTTGGACCAAGGTCAGTCTTCCATGTACCGATTTGTTGAACCTCAGACCATTCAACCTTCTGGTAACACACTTAAGACCAAACAATATTATTTGCAAACATGGATGACTGAGTCAAATAGAAATGTATACCTTGTGCCAAATATTGATTGGTATGGGTTGTAAAATGTAAAATTTCATTAAAGTTTACTTAATTAGTTTACTAACTATTTATGATTTATGATAGGTCTCATTAGCAGCTGATGGTCATCATTCCTAGACAATGAAACATTCTATGGTTTTGTTTGCTGCATAAGAGGATGAAAAATGACTTGAAAAACATGCTTCAAGGGTAAGCGTTTCTCCTTTTATGTTTCAAATTCATGTTGACCTTTAATTTTTATGATGAATATAGTTATATTAATATTACCTTGTGTTTTCAATGTAAATAGAGTTATGGGTAAACCTCGAGGTCAACTAGTTCAAATCATGTATCCAAAGGTTGTAAGTCATTTATAGTTAATCAACAGACTTAAATTTTAATAAATTTCTAAAAAAAAGGTAGCAAATATTTTTTTACAGAATACCAAAATCTATAATATTGAAAATTTCATATAATAGAATATATATTTTAAATTGTTGTTTTCTAGTACATAATAAATAATTCCAAAATCAAAATAAACAATAAAGTGTCTTAAATAAAAATATGTAGTCTAAAACTTAAAATAAAATCTAATATACATGTTGAAGGAGATAATTTGTCCATTGATGTGTTATTTTGACCATGACCTTAATGTTGGAAGAGATAACTTGTCCATTGATGTATTATTTTGACCATGAACTTCTTCAATATGGGTGATGAATCATCAAACACTTAATACATTAGAACCTAAATCCTGCAAGAAATGAAAATTAACATATGTCAACGAAACACATTAAAGAAAAAAAGAACATTCCTCATTAATTGTGATTACACAATTTTCCACACCGAAAATTAGAGCACACAACAAAACAGCCACTGGCTTATAGAAAATGTAATCTGTTTAATAATTATCTAAATTTTTATATTTTTTAATTGAATTTCAACAATTTATTTTTTTATAATGTCGCTCATATCTAATCATCTATCTTGTTTCACTGTCTTAAAATAATTATATGCTATTAATAGAATATTTATAAAGTTTTTAAAAGTTTATAATTTCAGTAATTTATAACAAATTTTTAAACACGTGAATCTAAATTTAATCATCCAAATTAAACATATAAAATAGACCATACTACCATCCAATTGAAATGATACATAATTTCTTAATATAACCCAAATTTATACAATAGAGCTTATCCAAAAAATATATATAAATATATACTAGAGATTCAGATACGTACTTTGGTAGGTATATCAGCTAGAAACAAATTTATAGTTGTTGCATTGAATTATTCACTACAGATGACAGAATTTTCACATCAGAAATATGCAGAGCAAGAAAACCATATTTAAAAGGTAATCAACAAGAGTTACAGTAAAAAAACAAGATGATGAATTTAATATACCCCAGTATCAACAAAGTTTGAACAATAAAAGAGAATGCAAATAGTCATCATGAGGTATGTGGATAAGAATCTTCATACCATTTGGAGAGTACTAGTTTCCAGACATATGGGATGAAAAACTCCTCTAGGTGACTCTCTTGTTCATACGTGATGTGCAGTTGAGTAAACATTTGTCGAACAAGATACAGTCTTACAGAAGGAAGGCAAGTGATCATCAGAAACAACAAATGATAGATATTTTCATTTTACCTTCATCCCATCAACGCGCCAAGACCGACAGTTTACAATCACCACTTGGAGTACTTCATTGACTGGCCATCCACCATCCATTATTTGGCATCCATACGACTGTTAAGAAATTCTAACACCTGCAGATATAAAATAGACCACACTATCATCCAATTGAAATGATACATAATTTTTTAATGTAACCCAAATTTATAAAAAAATAAAATAAAATAAACACTTGACACACGGGATTTATTCCTAAACCATGTTTCACAGATATACGATGCATTATTTTTTAGAAACAAATCAACAAACAACTTATGTGCAAACAATCAAATGACCAAATAGTCAAACCCCCAAAAGCCCATGCCATGCATCAATCACATCAACCAACCTTCTGAACACGGCCATGAAGAGATTTAGGGATGAGCCTTCTCCTCCAATGTCTTTGTTGTGAGTCATCAGAGGGAGAGAGAAATTTAGGGTAAAGAGAGAGAGAAATTTTTGCTAGGAAATGAAGAGAAGAGAAGAGGGAAGCACGAACCTCGTTCTCTAATATGCTACAGGCAGCTTCAAGGCAGGCTTCCATGGCCGCGAACTCGAAAGGTAGAATCTCGATTGCATCAGTGTCGTCGTGGTCGGAGTTTGTGTGGTGGTCGTGGTGTTTGGAAGAGGAGAAGGTCTGGTGATAACAGAGGATCTTGGCCTGGAGCTCTTGGATGAAGGGGGTGACAGAGGGGTCACGTTGAGGAGGCGGTGATGATGGCCTTAATGTGCTCTAAGTTGATGACGATGGCTCTCTCACGGCCAAGAAGGCTGGAAGGAGAGAAGAGAGTCCAATACATAGAGGTCACGAGCGGGGAGGCCGGTCTGCGACACGAGACGGCGAGTGGATGCTGGAGTTTTTTGCCTGAGAAGTGAAAAGGGTTTATGAAATGTCTTAGATGTTTTTAGGTTAAAACTTTTTCTTTAAATCTATTTTACTGTTACCAGACTTAATATTACTAATTTAAGTCTGATAAAAGATAACAGACGTAAATTATATTTATTTTAAGTCTTTTAATCACTAACAGACTTTAATAATAACCTTTTATTTATTAAGTTGCCACCGCACATTTTTACATCTGTTATTTTATAAACAGACTTAGATTTATTGACTTAAAAAGCCTGTTTTGCATAGTAATATTTAAAAAAAAAAAACACTCAGTAGACGTCGATTATGGTATATCTGACGTCTGTTAGTGCATTAACCGACGTTAAATGGCTTCTAGTGACCACTCCAAGGTTTTTCATGCTTAGCGCAAGCCAGTGGTGCTTAACGCCTGTAGATGTCGGATCCCTTATATCTGACGTCTTATATGATGTCTACTGTACACAGATCTGACATCTAATATGACGTCCCTTGCAGGAGACGTCCCATTGATGTTACCCAATATGGCTTTGGAGAAGGATGAGACGCCAAAAGTCCAAAATAACATATGTTAAAAGCCTTTTCTGCACTAGTGGTAAGATACTCTAAAACTATTGATAACAATGATGTCTTTGTCAAAGAATTAATAGTCATGCAATCAACTATTATATTATTTTTAAAAATTTTATGTAAAGTTCCATATTTTATTTTGTGAAAAATACGATGCAAAACTATATAATTTCATGTTACTAAAAGGTCTACTATTATCAAATCCAAATTATTATAAACGCATAATAACTTCTAACAAATTGATATTAAATGAAATTGTGATTAACAATAAATAAGTGAGAGATTCACTAGGGAGTAGGAGAGGAAAAACTTGTGAAAAATTCATGATCACTGGTAATATTTGATTAATTATGCAATAATAAGAGTATTTATTAATAACAAAATACAAAATTGTGAAACTTTCTCAATATAAAGAATTAGCAAGGGGTTAATGAAAATGGATGGATGATAACAAGAAAAAAGAGCAGTGAACACCTACCCATGTAAAAACAAGACTAAATAGCCACTACTTTTAAATTATCAATAAGACATGAACACCAACTATATCTAGAAATTTAGACCTTGTATATCATTATTAAACAACATATGAAGGCTATATAATGAATAACCTTGAGCAAACATAAAACAGGGGTATTTCAGACATGTGTGACATTATGTACTTCTACAATCTAAAAACTTCAGCAAAATTGTCCTTTATAAAATAGTAACAATTTGCATACACCAATTCTATATTATAGAACCATCTTCGTCTCCAGTAAGGATTAATATAGAGAATTGTTGTAGTTACCAAGAATGTTGATGTGCAAGACACACCAAAACTTATCCAGAACACAAACATGTCAACGAAACTGCAATTGCACCCATCAGTGTGAGAGCTATTTGGTGAAATAGCATGTGGTTGTATATAAGGATTGCAACTTTTTGATAGTGGCAGTCCACAAAGAAAAGGATTATCTTCATAACTGCTTTCGTCAAATGTAATAAACTGACCTTTCCTTTCTGGTGTTTCACCAGTTAAGTTATGTGCTACACTAAATATGGCAAGAAAGTGTAATCTATTTAGTTGAGGAGGAATTTGACCACTCAACTTGTTAAAAGAAAGATCCAAACTCTCTATTTGTTCCAAATTGGAAAATGAAGTTGGAATTTCTCCAATTAAATCATTGTAGGACAAGTTCAATGCTCTAATTTTTGTCAAGTTTCCAAATTCAAATGGAATATTCCCATTTAATTTGTTATTGGATAAATCAATTCCCGACATATAACCAAGGATATTCCCTTTGTAAGTATACGATGTTTTCTTTGTAGTGAAGTTCACCTTTTCTTTTGCATTTGGAAATACCTTAATCGATACGCTTTTATAATCATAAATAGGAAGACCACCATCAAGACCTAATTCCTCAATGTTCTCGTCCTCAAAAGACATTTTCCCCAAGCAACTAGGTAACAAACCAGAAAGATTATTAGATGAAAGGTCTAGTATAAATAGTTCTTTCAACTGGCATACATGTTGTGGTATATGTCCTGAAAAGTTATTACCTTTCAATATGAGAATGTTCAATGATGAATCTTTGAGGTCCAATATCATGTCTTGAATTTGACTGGTTATTCTATTGTAACTAAGGTCAAGAATCATCAACGAAGAACTTTTGAATGTCGATTTGGACAAGCCAGAAAACCTATTATTGCTCATGTGGATAAATTTCACGGAAGAATTAGCAAAACACGGTAAAAAACCAAAGAAATTATTTCCTGAGATGTCTAGATATTCCAGTTTGTTCAGTTCCACAAATCTTGTTGAAATAGATCCTCCCAGATTATTGTTTGACAATGAAAGCATTGCTAACGTCGAAAAGTTTCCCATCACACTCGGTAAATTTCCCACAAAATGATTATTGCTTAGATCCAAGGCCACCAACGATGTGGTAGAAAAACTATCTATACTTCCAGAAAGACTATTTCTGTCCAAATACAACTCTTCCAAGTTCTTCAAAGTCGATAAAGTAGGAAACACTGATCCATGTAGCTTATTATTTGAAAGGTTCAAAATTATGAGCTTATCACGAGATATATTCTTTGGTATTTCTCCTGACAAATTATTATCAGAAAGATCCAATTCCGAAAACTCCATTTGGCTGAATTCATGAGGAATTGAACCTTGGATGTCATTTATAGACATGTTCAGAAATTTCAAATTTGGAAAGATTGAACTGATGTTGCTGCCAAGAATCTGACCAGTTATGTTATTGTCAGACACATCAATCCTCCTTATATTGAGAAGAGGATGTGATGGTAACTTAAAATTACCATTAAAAGAGCAATCTCTGACACTAATTTCTTCCAATTGTGTGTTATTTTCCAACAACCAGTTAGGAAATTCTCCTTCCAACTTGCAATTGGTAAAATCCAGACTAGTTAAGTTATATTGGTAAAAAAGAAAATTGGGGAAAGGAATAGAATTTGTCTCTGTTGTTGAGGACAAACTAATTACTTGTAATTGAAATTTTGGAATCCAATGTTGCATATGGAGTTGTGAGTCCATAACGACTTTGTTGTCTTCACCATAAATGAACTTGAGATTTGAATGATTGGCAAATGGTGTGAAAGAAATAGGTACCTCAAATTGGTTTTTTTCGAAACCAAAATATTCAAGTGAAGTAAGACTTGCAAGGTTAGAAGCAAAATTTCCAATGAAGTAATTATAAGATAATTTCAGTGTTCGAAGAGATGTCATGTTTACAAAAGACGACGGAAGTAATCCTTCAAAGTCATTAGAGGATAAATCTAACTCTTCTAGCTTATTCAGCATAAACCAATCTGAAAATTGAAATTTTGAGAATAAAATTCATTATTTAGGAAATACAATGAAATATGTAAATATTTTAACAAGCTGACAAAAAAGTTGTATTTATTGAGTAAATTAAAAGGTAATTTAATAAGAACGTTACCAGCTGCAGGAAGTGTGCCATTTATGTGACATTCCACAAGAGACAAAACTTTCAATGAAGTCAAATCTCCAATACTTTGAAAAAAATCATTTTCCAGGTAAGAACTGTAATCCAATATCAAACTTTCTAGGTTTTTTAAATCATGAAAATCTGCAGAAAACAGAAAATGATATGAAGCTTAATGTAACAGGAAGAAAAGTTAAGAAGTATTAGGTAGTACCTCGAGCAACAATTGCTCCTTTAAATATATTCTCACGCATAGAAAGCATCTTAATTGATGATAAAGTTCGTAGAGATTCCTTTAACTTCTTTCCATCTATCACATTCCCATCTAAAGCAAGGACCTCCAATGTGCTTGTACTTTGTAGGCCTGCAAAATGTAATGTGAATTAACTAAAAATATGCAAATTATTTTACCCTAAACATGTCTCTTTCATAGGTAAACCATTAATTAATTAAATTTAATGTTCTTAAATACCTTCCTGGACCACAAAATTGTTGATTTGATTGAAACTTAGATCGAGATTCTTCAGACTCGAGAAAGTGGATAATCCTGCAAGAGATACATGTCAAAGTATAAGAGTAATATTACGATAATGATATTTAGACAATATTTTTTTGACAACATTTGAATATTGATTACGTGTCAAAAACAAAAATTGGTTCTAAATTACTCCATAATAGTGTTTATGATTATTATTATTGATTGTGGAGTAATTTAGGACCAATCACAGGACGACACGTAATCAATGTTCAAATGTTGTCAAAAAAATATTGTCTAAATATCATTATCCGTAATATTAACCCACCTTTAACCTCAACTAGGTGGGTTGGACCTATCCACATATCCTAACCCACCTTATTACCCTAGTCTTAACTTTATACATTATTCTATAAAAAATAAAATAAATAACATCGAATCCTCAAAATCTTTATAATAAAAACATAAAGTTCCAGATCTTTGACTATCATAAGTTGTTTACTGTGCAAAAGTTGAACTCATTCAATATTTAATGAAGCCCCTCGATTTTTTTTTTAAATACAATAACGTGATCCTTTTGTTTGTTTGTTAAAATTGATGAGTTTAATTTTACAAAATCATCACTAAGTGCTAATTATAAAAATATATATTATAAGAAAATTAAGAATTTAATATTCTTTAATAATAACTATATTATTAATTAAAAAATAATAATTATATTATTATGTTTTTAAAAACTTAAGAACTTGATTAAATTTTTTATTAATAGTGAAATCCATTTCAATAAAACAAATATTCGACTAAAAATGTAGTAAGCTGAATTTTTTTCAAAGATAAAATAAGTTTTGTGAAAGTTCACTTAGTTTTATGGAAAAAGATTTCCGTAGATTTTGACCATTTATAAATTTTTAGTATAGAAATTTATAAATAATAAATTATAGTCAACTCTTATAGCATTTCTTACTAATAAAACTTGAACTAAAATTTATAGTAATAAATAATTGCTACTAAAAGAGTTCCAAAATTTATAAGAACTACTTGGCCAGGAAATGATGGGAAAAAAATAAATAAGTGTAATTCTTTTTTTACAATATTTTACAATATAAGATTCGAGACAATAAATGCTTACTAGATTTGGGATTAAATGATTACGAAATGGTTTAATATTATAATAATAAAATATTGTTGAATGTCATAGAAATAAATTTATAAAATACTGACCGTTTATATTTAACGTTCCTTGTAATTGATTGTAGCTTAAATCAAGAAACTGGAGATGTGGAAGACCTCTCAGAGATGAAAAAAATCCGTTGCTCAGATTGTTTGAATTCAGGTCTAGATCTTGTAAATTGGGTGGCCATTTAAATGTATTATTCTCTGATAAAAATAAATTGAAAATATCAATTTATAAGTACTCACTAATTAATAATAAAGAGGATGCATAGGCATATGTTGAAAGGGAGTGATATTTTCCTTTGTTTAAGGAAAATGATATTTTAACACCATTTTTTGACACCATTTTGACATTGTACATGTGTCAAAATGTGGTTGGACAATTTCAAATTAAAAAAACAAACTTTTTTAATTTGAAATCGTCTAATCACATTTTGATACGTATGTAATGTTAAAATTGTGTCAAAAAATTCTGTTAAAATATCATTTTCCATATAAAATGGTATCAAATACTAATCATAACTAACCTGAACGCCACAATATACTTTCAGACTCATTCAAGTTATTCAAGCTTAAGTCAAGGACCTCCAAAGAATTCAATTTTGAAATATCTAAGAATTTATAGTTTGTCAGATATACTTTCTGTTTAAAAGAACAAACAATGAAGATTTGTAATATGGAAAGTATATGGGGACGTACTGTAAATTGATTTCCAACTTAATTCATTCATTTCTAAATTTAAAAACTTGAGGGATGAGAGTCCACTAAGAGTAGAGCCAATATCAGTGTGCCTGAAGTTGTTGGCGGAAAAGTCAAGGAACTCAAGATTCCTCAATGTTGAGCATAAACCTGCAAGGAATATATCCTCCCTTAATTAAAACACAAAATTGCTCAGCTTTATTAATGAAGTGAAAAATTACCTTCAAAGTGAAGATCCGATTCCAATCGATTATTAGCCAAATAAAGTTCCTTTAAAGATTTGAATCCCTCAAGGAATGGCAAGATGTCATTAGTCAAATCGTTCCCACTTATGTCAAGGACCTCCAAATTACTACGCAGCTTTGGTGAAAGACTTTCAAAAGCTTATGTATAGACCAAAAGTTGTGAAAGAACCAACGAATGTTAAAAAATATATACAATATTTAAAACAGAAATATTATTGTTGTCATTTGTTAAATAGGTAGTCTCACCATTTTTTAATGAAGATGTATTCAACATGTTATATCCTAAATAAAGATACTTAAGAGATGGAAGGCCATCCAAACAAGATATAATACTCGCAGCAGTATCCAGCTTGTTATTAAACATTTCTAACATGCGAAGGCGTTCGAGATTTGGCAACTCTGAAAAGTATGTAAAAGAAAGTTGAAATAATGAGTATTTCATAAAGGAAAATAATATTTTAACACCAATATTTTTACACCATTTTGACACTGTATACGTGTCAAAATGTGGTTGGACGATTTCAAATTAAAAAAAAAACTATGGTTTTTCTCTTTCAAATATGCCCTTACCTAAGCTTTTTTTAATTTGAAATCGTCCAACCATATTTTGACACGTGTGCAGAGTCAAAATGGTATCAAAATTTGGTGTTAAAATATCATTTTCCTTCCATAAAACATAAGACACAAAGAACAATAGAGTTATAGGAATGAATACCTGCATCCCCAACACAACCAACTATATTGTTAAATGGCAAGGAGAGGTTCTTCAAATCTTTGAAGACAGAAAAATCCGAGTAATTAATATATTGTTCTGTTGACTTCCATGGACCATCAAGATAGAGTTCCGCCACTCTCCCTGTGGATGAGTTGCAGTACACTCGTTCCCATTCACAACAATCTGTGTCCACGTCCCATGAGAAAAGATCGTCCAAACGGGAACGTAGGTCCAAAAGTGTTTCTTTCTCTTCCTTCCAACATCCTTGACAACACATTGTTTCCAATAAAAGGAAAATGAGGAAACACACTCTCACACTCTTCATTTTTCTCCAATACATTGCATTATAACAATTTCGACTCCTTCCCTTAAATAGGAATCCACCCACCCAACAATTTTCTTGTATATGATTATTTTTATTAGCGAACTCCTTCACAACACGTTCACGCGTTCAACTCCCCCATTCTGCACGCTTCATGTCTATCAACCATCCTTTTTGGTATTCATCTTTATATCACAAAAGTCTTCAAAAATTAGTTCAGAATCATTACTTTCTATGTTATTGATGCCTTATTTAAATTAAATTAAATAAAGATGAAAAAAAAATAGAAATGAAATAGTTATATAGAATTGTTTTGGTAGAGATTTTGTAAGATCGAGAGACTGACCTTTCTGACGTGTCTTCCTTGCTTCCGAACGTCTGGATTGTCTGAGCCACTTGGTTTGGTCCAAGAGGTTTTCAGATAACGTCCCTGGGTTTTGTTTACGAGAGTGACAATTTGTTGAGAACTTTTATCACTGCTCAATTTGGACCAGGAGTTTTTCGTATAACGTCCCTAGGTTTTGTTTACGAGAGTGATAGTTCGTTAAGAACTCTTCACCATTCAGTTTGGACCAGGAGTTTTTCAGATAATGTCCCCGGGTTTTGTTTACGAGAGTGACAATTCGTTGAGAATTATTATTGCCGCTTGGTTTGGTTCAAGAGTTTTTCGAATAACGTCCCTGGGTTTTGTGAGGTGGCTCGAACAATGAGTTCCCAATTGGCCAAGTGATTCATGTGCTTGATCCTGTCATCTGCAAGGTGAGGCCGAATGGCCAAATGGTTGAATAATTGAAGTCTTGACGCCATATTTAGCTAAAGTATTTGAGGCCATGGAAGGCCGAACAGTTGAGGTCCAAGGGCCAATACCTTTGATGCCAAACGACCCAATACATATGATTGAAGGGAAATTGTCTGGCTTTATTCATACCAAAATTGTAAGAACGTAAGCCTTGTCAAAAGAATTTAATCGAAAACAGAACATGACATCAAAATTCAACTAAAGTAAACTTGAGATGAGTTGCATTCCAAGTGTTAGGAAGGACTTTTTATTATATCTTCTAGTTGATATACTACCGAACCGGGCAGTTAGGGCTATGACTGCGGCTGCGACTTCGGCTGCATCTTCGTTCCTCTTTTCTATATGACCGTTCGGTACTTCTCCGCAAAGTCCTTTTTCTTAACAGACTTTTGATTTGTGCTTTCTCTTGCTTCACATATTTATGGAGATGACGCTCTCGGATAAGCTTCTCGAGGTCATCTTTTAGTGTTACACACTCTTGAGTAGTATGTCCCAGGTTCTGATGATATTGGCAATGCTTCCTTCCATTCGCATTTCTAGGTGTAATAGCGTTTTTGACCGAGAGGAGGTCAGCACTAAGGGCTTCATCCAGAATTTTTACTCTTGGCTCGTTAAGAATTGTATAGTGAGTAAACACTAGTACAAAAATAGCCTATTACGTTGTTTATTTTTGGCCTTTAACGACGCATTTGCTAGCGACATTATAGCAGGTGACGTAAATTTACGTTGAATATTATTGGGTGACGTTAATCTAACTCGTTTACGTCAAATACAAATATAATTGACGTAAAGTTAATGTCTATTATGTAGATCGACGTTAAGGTATGTCATACAAAATAGAGTTTGATGTCCAATATTTGAATAAATATTTATTTTTAATGAAAGATTTTTCGTCAAATGGTCGGGGGAACTGACGTAATGTTGACGGCGGCGTAGAGGATATTGGACAATATTCACGTCGATGTGCAAATATTACGTCAATTTTTGAATAAATATTTATATTTAAAAGAATATTTGAAGTCAGTTATAAGGTGAACGATGTAAGGTTAACGTCGAACATGTTTACAGTCGATGTTACTATCGCTGAGCCGTACAGATCCTCGCCCAACGTTTTATTATTATCGTTATACACTGCATAATATCAACGTCACTCATCGCCTTGATTGACGTTAAGATACATATATTAACGTCAGATGGTGTATAAAATGACGTTACCTTTATTATTTTTTTTATTAAATTGTGTTCGTTTTAGCTTATTTAAGCAAACCTGAAATACAGAAACTAGTTTTCCTATTCCTAAATGCACATAATTAATTAATTTAAACCATGCTATCATCAATTCATGCTATCATCAAAACTTAAAAGAACCCACTATTCCATTCATCTATTGGTAATAATTTATTGACAGTATACATCTATTCATAGTTAAAAAGTTACACGAGTATGCAAATGCTACTATCATGAAAGGAAAAACCTAAAACTATAGCTATTTAAAATGTTTATTCAATAAATATCTTGTCCATTCCTCTCTTATCGTATTTATTACTTCATTGGACAATGTAGAGGTAGTGTTGAATTGTTGCAAAATCAAGGAAGGAAACTTTACAATTATATTCATTTTAATGTCAAAAGTTTAATGATATTTGTAAGATTTTCAAATGTAAATTTCTACCTCAATTCAATTTCTTCTGATTTCTGCTCGGATGATTGCCGTCATCCATATGACATGATATAGTAGGCACATGCCCAGGAATCATTCTGCTTATTACACTAAACATGTGAAAGAACTAAGTCAAATGTAATGGTTTAAAATTGACTACAAAAATTAAAGGTTAAAGATCAACGAATTCCAACCTTAGGATATCAATTTGTTGTCCTCTGGTCCTAGTCAGAACTCTAAACAATTTTGAAACATTTGAACAGTCGAGCTAGGTTGATAGTGGTTCGGATAGGGTTGTAAAGCTCAACCCGTTTTCAATTGGCAGGCCACTCCTGTCGGGCCCATTTTTGGTGGGCCAATGTCAGACCAGCTCAGGTTGACCCATTTTGCGACCTCTATATTATGTTATTATTATTTACACTGTTATTAAATACTTAAGGTAAATATTATTCTAATGATAACATAGGTCAACGATGCATGTTGATCCTATAAATAGAACTAATATTCTCTTAAAAATACTCACTAAGTAATCACTCATACTCATTATTATATCCATAAAGATCCAAATTCTTTTATTGACTTAAGTGTTTGAAAGTTATTTTTAGATGAATCTCTCCCTTTAAACAACAAAAAATTCAATTTCGATCATAAAAAACATTCAAGCCACCACTAGAATCTTACTCCCTATATGTAGATTCATGCTTAAGATTCTAATAAGATCAGGATGAATTAAAATTATTAAATATTTAATTATTTAATTATTAAAATTTAATTTACAAGCGTTTAAATTTAATAATATATATTCATATAATTTTTCCCGTCTCTAAATTTTTCTTAGAATATACTTTCATTTTTCTTCTTTCGATTACAAATAAAACTTACCGTTTATATTGATTTGTCTTTTAAATGACATATAACTATCGTATAAAGAAAAACATTTGCTAAAAAAGTTTGACATCAAAAGAAAATTGAAAACTGATTTCAAATAGAAAATCAACAAATATGTCCGAAACAACTTAACATGTTTTCTCTAAATAACAGAACTGATTTTTCTACGAACGGAATATAAAATGAAAACTATCTGAGGAGTTAAAAATAAAATAAAAAATCGAAAACAAAAAACATCACACGAATTTCGGAAATTAGAATATATTTAAAACTTATTGTATTTGTTTATTTGTGAAGTCACGCAGGAATAAATGAGACGACTTGACTTCAGGTCAACCGATACACAAAAATTTATGGCAGCCACCAAGAAAATCCGTAGCCAATCCATGTTAGATTTATTTGCTTTCCAAATTGCCGTGTTAGAATTTCAATTACCACATTTATTGTTTGACACTTTCAGCTATTATGGTTTCACAGTCACCCAAAACAATTAATGCACTTCACAACTATCACAATAATATAATAATATATATTAATATTTAGAATAAACAAATAAAAAATTAATTTATTAATTATTATGTGGGCGTCTTTAATTTTACCGGTGATATTTTATTTAGATAATGATATTTAGAAAATATTTTTTTAACAACATTTGAACATTGTCAATCTGTGGTTGGTTTTAAATTATTCTACAATCAATTATAATAATCATAAACACTATTATGAAATAATTTGGAACCAATCACAGATTGACACGTAATCAATGTTCATATATTGTAAAAAAATATTGTCTAAATATCATTATCCATTTTATTTATAGCTTACTTTGAGATTAATTAGGTCACTCCTAGAATATACGTCATATTAAATAACTAAATAATACTTTTTAATATGTTAATATATTTCAATTAATAATTAAGCAATTATGAATAAATTATTTGTAAAGGGAACCTGTCACGTGGCTATAGTTATATTGTAATCAATTATTTAAAATATTTTTCTCAAAAATATATATTAGGTAAATTCTAGAATGCATATTAAATGAAGTATGTGGGTTTTTTTTTTTTATTTTAAAAATTTAATTTACAATTGTAAGAAACCTAAACATGTTACATTCAAAACGACAATGTACATTTCCAAACAAGAAAATATTTGACAATAATACAAATCTAACAATGAATAATTCTACCAAAATTTATCCTAAATCATAAATACAACACTAATACTAAATAAACAATAGAAGAAAAGATACATATGGACTAATTTTAATATACTAAGAAGTATTTGACCCATGCAATCCTAATTTCTTTAATTGTCTTATACTCCAATGGTTCAATAATGTCAAAAGGTTGTTGTATGGAATGTATTTTAGTTATTTGATAACAATTTATATCAAAGTCAAAGATTAATCTTTTGATGTTTTACCTCATTCCAAGAATCTTTAAGACTTGCTTAAATTATGGTCCACATCCAATACATAATACAATATTCACACTCAATGCTTCCTTGTTTTCTATTATATACTAATATATGAAATTTATGTAATTGACATATTAAAAAAATAATACAAGTTACTGTAAAATAGACTTAATGGAAAGTAAAACCTTAGGAGCAATCAATTAGAAGTTATGTGAATATGAAGTGGATTTACATCCCAACATATTGTAGACATTCTTAGCACTAAAAAGAGAATTCATTAATCATTTACAACATATTTCATGATATAAATAACACATTATTTTTGTAATTACCACATACCTCTGCACTATACCTTTCAAGCCTAGGCATATGTCCTTATGTAATGAACATAACCAAATGACAATAATTGTCCATTTGACAAATAATCATCAATTGTCAATGAAACCTATTAAAGAAAAATTTAGTTAATGATTTTAAATTAGTTACTTAATTGCTAAAGTGAGTGAGTTCAACTTACACATTAATACAAGAGGCCAGGTAAATTCTTTTTTTCTTTATTAG
This sequence comes from Vigna radiata var. radiata, assembly GCF_000741045.1. Lineage (NCBI taxonomy): Eukaryota > Viridiplantae > Streptophyta > Magnoliopsida > Fabales > Fabaceae > Vigna > Vigna radiata. Next base: position 105,518 of record NW_014542539.1, on the reverse strand, counting down.
AACCGATTATTCGGTGGATTACTGTTTTAACACATTAATCAAGCTTTTATTGTTAGTTAGGCTTTTTCATTAGTTTCTGTTTTTTTGTTTTTCCTTTGGGAACTCTATAAATAGAGTTTCCCCCTTTCACAACATTTGTAATCAGATACACAATACAGAAATAATATCAGTTTTTATTTCTCTAAAAAACTTATGAAGAAGTTCGTATACTAACCTCATATTCGTGCCACCCGCGTTCTCGTCTCCTTTTTCTTTGGTTTACTTTCTTCTTCTTCTTCCGGAGATGGCCTCTTCTTGCTCCGCTGCAGAAGCGCCATGGAGGTTTTCGAGCTTTCCTCTTTTCTCACTCGCCTCTTTTCGAGCTTTGTTTGATGCATGGGAAAGATGCAACATGATGGTACTCTCATGGATTATAAAGACACTCTCTCCACAAATTGCAGAAAGTGTGATATATGTTGAGGAAGCCAAACAATTGTGGGATGAATTGAAGGAGAGTTCTCTAAAGGGGACTATTTTAAAATCTCATATCTCTTACAGGACATTCATTCAATCAAACAAGGGGAAAGAAATGTTAATCAATTTTTTACTGATCTAAAGATCCTCTGGGAAGAATTGGAATCACTTAGGCCCATACCGAAATGTACCTGCAAGATCCCTTACAATTGTGAACCCTCAAAATTTTCTCTGAAATACAGAGAAATAGAGCATGTCATATGCTTCTTAAAAGGATTAAATGATACATATAATACTGTCCAAACCCAAATTTTGTTGATGGAACCTCTGCCAAACATCAATTGTGTGTTCTCTCTTATTATACAACAAGAGAGACAAGAAAGATCTAAAACTGGAACTACCAGGCAGAGTCATTCGGTTGAAAATACCAGAATCTTTGCCAATGCTACTGACAAAAACAACATTTGGAAATCTAACCAGCCCTAGAAAAGTCAAGGATGTGGTACTTGGTCATATGGTCAGGGAGCATGATGGGGAAGTGCATGCCTAGAGAGAATATTCTAAATGACATTTAAGAGAATGGAAAAGGAAATTAAAATGGAAGAGATTGAGAAAGATGAAACTTATGAAGTGAGGATGCGCCACGTGAAGGGAGCTCCAAGATAAGCATCAAAGGAGGACCACCACTTGCTTAAACAAGATAAGGTCTGCCCAAAATAGGGACTTTAGAGACAGAATACTATCTCAAAAGAAGATTGCAAAAGTGCAAATCAACTCAAAATTCAATTGGAGTGAGCTAGGATGCAAGATCTAGGAGATGTGGGACTTTTGAGTGTGGAGGCCGTACAATAGCTGTTGCAGGTCCTCTAGGGACTTTTGAGTCCCACATTGCTCAATTCTCTCTACTCCAAAGGGTTTATAAGGCAACTAGTTCTCATGGAAAACGAATTACTCTTCTTTTCTTTTAAGTTCAAGCTATGTGAAGTCCCACATTGCTTATACTAAAGGAAAATGAAGAGTTTATAAATGTTTCCTCACTAGAAATGAAACGAAAGTAAAGGAGGCAAAATACAAGCCCATGAAACCTACACTATTCTTTTTTATTCTTTTTGTCACTCTAAAAGCTCTTCATTGTTGCCCCATCTATGATCATATCATCCCCCCCAGGTTGGAAAGGATTCAACCTCGAATCTTGAAAAACCTGCAACAAAGAGAGATTAATGACTTATTTGTTTATAATCCAAAGGAAACTCCTCCTGGATCAAATGTTAACCTGTAAAAAACACCAAACATTTTGTGAATAAATTGATGTTTACCAAACACTGTATATAGAAAAGGAATATTGAAAAAATGAGTTTTTGAAATTGGGTTTATTTCTTAAGGAAAACTAACAATCCTTCTTTTGAAAACTTTTTATTTTTGTCTTGAGTTAAGTGTAAAAAAGAATACATTAACTGAAGATGTAGGATGGAAATGGTGTGTGAAGAAGTGGTGAAAAGAGATGAGAAAGGTGGGATATTTTCACAAAAGCTTTTAGAAAAGGAAGAAAGCTTAATAATTGGAGAAAAATGGAAGGATGAAAAAATTCCCCTGTCATGGCTTGAATCCTGTAGAAAGATGGGAGTGGAAGGTGCCTGTAGAAACACTTCCTTTGTGACTAGGACGTTTTTCTTCTCCTTTTCTCTCACAATTTCTTCTTTTTCTTTTGTTGCTTTCTCCTCTTTTTCTTTCCTCTCATTTTCTTCCTTTTCTTCACCTTTCTTGGACTTCATGATGAGGTGGTCCTCGTGTATTTCCTTTGGAGTTAAAGGTTTTAAGACGACCTTGCGCCCTTGGTAAGTAAAAGACATTCTATTAGTAAGACCATCATGTTGAATATTTCTATCAAATTGCCATGGTCTTCCTAATAAAATGTGAGTTGTTTCCATGGGTACAACATCACAAAGAACCTCATCTTGATACTTTCCAATAGAAAAGGAAATATGGACTTGCTTGTTTACCAAGATTTCATCATCCTCACTTAGCCATTGAAGTTTGTAGGGCTTTGCATGCGCTATGGTGGGTAGCTTGAGCTTGTCCACTACGCGTGTGCTAGCCACATTAGTGCAACTTCCCCCGTCTATGACCATGGAGAAAACTTTGCTAGCTATAAGACATCTTGTGTGAAAAATATTTTCTCTTTGAGTTGTGTCAAAGTCCTTGTGAACTTGACCCAAGAGACGTCTTATAACTAGTAGGTCGCCATCAAATGGAACCTTGTACTCATCTTCACTAGAGGAAGAAGGAAGTGAGAAGTGTGTGAAGGTGAAGAAGGAGGAGAGTCATCGGTGACAACCTCTTCTCCTCGAATGCACATTGCCCTCTTGCTTGGGCATGCAGATGAAATGTGGCCATGACCTAAGCACTTAAAACATTTGACTTGACTAGGTCGATTTGGTGACTTAGGTTTAGAAGAAGAAGGTGCGGGGTTAGTAGAAGATGGCTGAGATTTATGAGGAATCTCTCTAGAAACATCATTTTCCTTGTCCCTTGATGATGTGGTTTTGTAAAAATATTATTTTGAAGAAGTGGAAAATTTGTTGCGGTAGGACTCTTTTCTTAAAACTTGTCTTTCAACTTTCATAGCCCTATGTACCACAACATCTAAATCCTTATCATCATGGAGCTCTACAACATCTTGGATGTTTCTATTGAGACCACTAATAAATCTAGCTATTTTCGCGTGGTCAGTCTCATTAGTGTTAGTATGATATAAGAGCACTTCAAGCTCAAGCGCATACTCCTCCACACTTCATCTACCCTAAGTAAGCCATTGGAGCTTAATCAGGAGGTCCCTATGGTAGTATGGAGGTACGAAGCGTTGGTACATCAAGCACCAAAAAATGTTCCCAAGAGCTCGCAGGTGAGCCCCTGGTAATGTTCATCCTAAGTAGCCATTGCATGGCGTATCCTTCTAAGGCTAAAGTAGCTAACTTTACATGTAAATGTCCATCTACACTATACAAGTCAAAAAGTTGTTCTACTTTAGCTATCCACTCTAAAATTATATTAGGATCGACTTCTCCCTTGAAACTTGGCAAAGTCAACTTTGGCATTGCAAGGTTTGGATCCACAGTTTTGTCTTCTTGCTTTTTCTTCGAGGATCCATGCTCATGACCATGAGAGAGCTTCCCTTTAGCCTTTGCCTCCGTATCCAGCCGTTTGCTAATGGCATCAAGTTGGTGTTTCATGTCTTGAAAGGAGTCAAGTTGATGTTGCATTTGTTGGAAGGCTTTCATCAAATCAAACTTGCTAAAAGGGCTTCCATTGTGACTAGCTCCATTGGAGGAAGCACGGCTTGAACCTGTAGACATTTTAGAAAAACAAACAGCAGCACAACTAACACACAAAATTGGTTAGAAACAACCACAAATCAAGGCAAAACAGCAGCATAATCCACAGCCAAAATAGCAGCCCATGGTTACACTCAATACAACAAAAAGAAAGCTCAAAACATTCGATAAAGTGGTTCAAAAACAAGGTAAGGGCAACACCCTTCTTTCAAAAATAGTACAATGTCTCACAAGTCCACTTTGAGAGCACCAACTCAAGTCTAAAGCAAATGGAAAGATGTACAATCCACCCTCAATGCAAAGGAGCCAAATCAAGACAACACATGGTAGAGGCCAAAAAATGAAGAGCAAGACCAAATTAATGTTGGAAATAATTTTGGCAAACCTCAAACCTATAGCTTTTGTATATTTTGAGATGAAAAGAGGCTTTAGAAGAGGTTATCAAACACACCACACCAAAAACTCTCGGCCAAACAACAACAACCATAGAAAAATTTTGTGATTTTTTTACAACAGGCAGTGTTGCAAAATATGTCTCGACCAAGGCTATATTTATGGAAGAAAGTGTGTTTGATTAAAGCACAATGAACTAATTGACTGCCTCTATTGGTACAAAAACATATAAGCAATATTCACACACTTAAATCCAATGATGATCAAACTCAATTTAGCATACAAACATGGAGATGTAAAAATTACGCTTAGCTATGCAATTTCAGAAATTACTCTAGGAAACTCCTAAAGAGGAACAAACATAAGACTCAATTCAAAGCTGACAAGCAAGAAAAGACATATATAATCCAGCTAAGACAAGGAAATAAAGCTGGAACAACAAACAAAATGGAATAAGGACACCTACTTGTTGAAGACCTCCAATAGCATTGTTGTTGTTTGAAGAAATGACTGCTTGTATAATCCTCTGGACAACCACGATTAATCACCTCCAAGTTGTGATATGAAGTGTTTAATCCTTGCTTAAGAGTGTTGAGAGGTCCTAGCACCGTCCAATGATCAATTCCAGCCACCACAAGTACCAAACAACAAGCAAACAATGTAAAAAAATTAGAAGTCACTCAAACAGTAAGCACTGGACTGACATAGTGGAGAAACAAATTTACTGGGAATAGTACAGAAAGAATTTGAACAAAGTAAAAACTATACATGAAAGTAGACATCCAGAAGAAACTTTAAAAAAAAACTTCATGCCAAACGGATAAGAAATGAGTTCAAACGAAGGCACACAATCTGACTGGAAATTCACACAGCGCTGGGCGGAAATTAAAATGGCTGAGCGAAAATGGAAGCACATGTAAGCTATTCTACTCTAGCATGCAATTCCTAAGAAGATAAAAAACCTAAGGCTCATGATACCACATGATAGGGAAGTGCATGCCTAGAGAGAATGTTCTAAATGACATTTAAGAGAATGGAAAAGGAAATTAAAATGGAAGAGATTGAGAAAGAGGAAACTTATGAAGTGAGGATGCGCCACTTGAAGGGAGCTCCAAGATAAGCATCAAAGGAGGACTGCCACTTGCTTGAGCAAGATAAGGACTACCCAAAATAGGGACTTTGGAGACAGAATACTATCTCAAAAGAAGATTGCAAAAGTGCAAATCAACTCAAAATAAAATTGATTCAAAGTAAGCTACAAAAAGGAGACCCCTAAGCCTTCTTATATAACCTTTGGAGTGAGCTAGGATGCAAGATCTAGGAGATGTGGGACTTTTGAGTGTGGAGGCCGTCCAACAGCTGTTGCAGGTCCTCTAGGGACTTTTGAGCCCCACATTGCTCAATTCTCTCCACTCCAAAGAGTTTATAAGGCAACTAGTTCTCCTATAGTTCAAAATATGAAAACTAGCTATGCTATCTTGTACTACAAGCTATGGAAAACAAATTACTCTTCTTTTCTTTTAAGTTCAAGCTATGTGAAGTCCCACATTAAGGATAATGAAGAGTTTATAAATGTTTCCTCACTAGAAATGAAACGAAAGTAAAAGAGGCAAAATACAAGCCCATGAAACATACACTATTCTTTTTCATTCTTTTTGTCACTCTAAAAGCTCTCCATTGTTGCCTAATCTATGATCATATCAGAAGAGGCAGAGGAAGGAATCCTAACTATGGAAAGCAGCGCTCTTACTGCAACAAGATGAATCACACTGTGGATGAATGCTACTCTAAACACGGTTTTACCCCTTGGTATAAAAAGAGTGATAACAATCAAGAGAAAAAGTGATGGAGACTTACTATGGATAGAAAGCATGGAGATCCGGTTCCAAACAGCAAGCAATCCATGATGCAGAGAAGTGTAGCGGAATTGGATGTAGATGAGTGGAATTTGGTGTTTAGTGATGGAAGAAGTGTGTAATTGATCCTCTCAGCTTAGAAGGCCCTTCTATGATGGAAGGAAGCTAGAGGAAAGGGTAGAGAAAGTGTAAAGAAGCATTGACTCAAGAGCATTATGGCTGTGACAGAAATTCTGCAGCATTTCATTAAGGCTCAAAAGTAAGGAATACAATGAAGGGNTGGGTATTTATAGTGACCCAAGCTCCTTTCACGCTAAGCTACAAATACAATAAATATAAAAATATATGAAAAAGGACTGTGTCAAGAGGGATTCCATCATACCCTCCCTTTTAAAAAAAGATTTGTCCTCAAATCTGGCAATCGCCTTATGAAGAAGCTCCACACATTCTTTGGAGCATGGCCATCTTGGAATGGCCTTATTCTTTTAGATCCACTTTTCTTTCCTCCTGGATCAAAGACGAATCTGCAATATGCATCAAATATATCTTCAATTAATACTAATCCAAAGAGGAAATTTTCTACAAAAACAATAGAATAAGGACTCCTAGTATTTTGATTTGTAATCTTTGAAAATGTTAGAAGTCCAAATTCAATATTGTCTTGAGTTACTTGTTTTCTTGAAGATAACAATAACTCAAGATTTGAATTGCCATAGTTTGAAAATGTTTGCATAGAATGTGGAATGGAAATTGGTTGGAAAGAGAAATCAAAACTGGAAGAGTGAATAACGATGGGAAAAAATAGAAAACCTTCCCTTTTAAGATTGGGTTCTATGGTTGGAGTCAAAATTGCTCTTAGTAACACTTCCTCATTTTCTTTCTTTTCCCTTTTTTGTCTTTCCTCTTCTTGTTCTCTTCTCTCTTTTTCTTCTCTCTTTCTCTCTTCTTCTCTTCTTAACTCCTCTCTTCTCTTTTCTTCTTCTTTCTCTCTTTGATCTTCTTTCTTTCTCTTCTCTTCTTTCCTTTCTTGTTCTCTTCTCTCAATCTCTCTTTCTCTTTTTTTATCCTTGATCTCTTTAAGTCTATGCCTAAATTCTAACTCTCTCCTAAGAAACCCATGATCACTTAAACTCTCAAGAAACATTTTTCCTTCTTCAATGCAATCTCTAATTAATTCTAGGTTTCTTTTAATGTTTGAAGGCAAAAACTTTGTTCTCATGCAAGCTTTTAAATCATACCAATCCCTAATGGTGGACTTTCTACCTTTCCTAACATGGTATTGTCTTTCTTCCCACCACTCTCTTGCATGTTCTTCTAACTTAGAGATATAAATGCTAAGGACATTATATGCACTCTCTTTATAAAACCAAGGACCAATTTTATCAACTTCTTTTTCCCAAGCTAAGTATGTTAATGCACCTATGTCTTTACCAAAGAATGGAAGATTCCTAGCTTGTTTAAACTTTTCATCAACATTATCTAAACTAGACACCCTATATGAACTAGAAGACCTAGAAGAAGACCTATAACAAGACATCTTTGATAATCAAAGGACACACAAACAAAGACAATTGGCGGACTCTAAGACCCCTAGAAACGTATGGACTCTAATGTGACAAAGATCACACCTAAACGTGAAACATAAACCAAAGAAAACAGTTAAAGTTGCCAAGAGTTGGAAAGAGCACTAAGAACTCTTCCAATCTCCTTGGACTTTATAAAAGGCCCTTTTACAACACAAAAGCTAAGACTCATAATGATAGTGGGCCAACACAAGCCCATCAAATTACACAAAAACAACAAAAAAATATCAAATCTATACTACTGTTCCACTAATCTGCTACAGTCCTGCAGAAAATCATGTGCCCAGATCTTGCTTCAGTCCTTTCTCGTTCTTGTTCCAACTCACGGCCCAAATCTTGCTTTAATTTGTTGCTCAAATTTGTTGCTTCTATATTTGGATGCTCCTTGTCAGTGTCCTACAATAACAGATGAGCACAATTTGATCAATGTTCCCAGCTAATAAATTGCATGGGAAAACAGATACAAGATAAAGAATCCTCCCTTTCTCTCGGCTGGAACACTGAATGTAATAAGAGAATCCTATTTGCTCTCAATTAATTGTTTCAACTTATTCTGCACAAACAATTCCAACCAAATCAACAGATCAATCAAGCCAACAATTTGAAAGCTATAATAGAAACAGTTTAAACAAACAACTTCCCTATGATATCACAACTTCCAAATGAGATGTTTCTACTACTGCATACCCAAGTTACACTCCCGCTCAAACTAATGATTCCAACAATTCAGCTCTGCACACCAAAAATCACAACAAAATCCAGCAAGGTGCAAAGGAAGATGGATATCTAAACCAGATTCAAATGGGTATAATTTCAAGCTGAAACCAAACTGACTAACAACCCCCCAATCCGATCAAAATCAGAATAATCCAATGCAATACAATGTGCAGCGTGTAATGACAATTTTAAAAAACAAAGCAGGAACAAGTCAAATAATTCACTCTTGAAATTAGGATTTGGTAATCAAACAGTGTTGATGCATAGATGAAAAGAACTCTCAGCTCAATCAAAACAACATTTGGACACTGCTTAGTTCATCCACCAAGTTCAACAAATCTTATGAACCAAAAATCTGTCATTCAACAAACTTATTCCATGAAATCAGCTATCACATTCAAACAGTTATGTTACCAGTGATCTAGCAAACAATTTTAAAGTTCAAGATGAATGCAAAAGCAGATTAAAATTATTTCCCAACACAGTTGATCCAGTTTGATCAGTCAAACTCTTTTTCCTGCACAATGAACAATCACAAAACAGTGGGCAAAATACTGAGTTATCTCTCTCAAATGGCCAAAGAAATCAGGCTAAAGCAGCCTCACAAAACTCCCATCACTCAGGTATCTCAAAAAAAAAAAACAATAAGCACACAAGAAAAGGTTTGGAAGGGATATTCTCCCTTGTCAGTTCAAGGCTGGATAGTCTTTTAGACAACCACCACCTAAGATGCTACCAAGCACACAAACCTCTTTCAAATTTCCAGAAATCCAGAGTGAAAATGCTTCTCAATCAAGAACAGCTATGTAATGCAATGTGCAGAAACTAGAATAGAACATGACAGTAGAGCAAACAGACTCACAAGAAACTCTAGATCAGATTTCAAAGCAAGCAAAGCTCAAAATTAGGAATGGCAGATCAAATTTTACTTGTAATGGACAAAACCAGATTTAGCAATCAAGACAAGCAAGAAAAATGGATAGTAAACAAGATGCACAACAAAAGGATCCTAAGAAATGATCTAGAGTAGATTTAGAAAGCAAGAAAAACCACTGCAAGTTGAAACTGAAATCACATGCAACTTCCAGAACTTAATTTTCAAACGGTGAAATGTAATGCCACAAAGGAACCAGTTTATTTGTTTAAAATCTAAACCTCTGTTTTGAAACTGGTTTTAACTGGATTGCACAGGTCTGAAAAGCCTTTTTACACTGAATATATCATTCTTTTTTTTCATTTTGTTTTTTTTTTGCTTTTAGCAACACAGATCCTAGCTATTGCTACAATCCAGTCCTCATAAAATGATTTAATTCAAACAAATTCAGCACTGCAGTTTCAACTTGTATTCACAAAAAGGAACTTAAAAATTGGAGGTTTCAAAGGTTAATTTGCACAAAGGCTGATATTACTCGAATTAAACTAGCTCAACATGTTTGAAATATCAAAACAAACTTATTTTGCACTAACATTGAATGCAAAACATAGTAATTCGCAAATTGATCTTGCAATAGCCAATTATGCAACCAAACAGTTCATTCTTACCACTAATTTTAAGTCCAATGAATCAAATGCATTTGATCAATCAAAGTGACTGTATAACAGTAATTAACACTTGAAAAAGACACTAGAAATGTAATTCGAGATGTTCAGCAGTGAAACTAATGCCAAACCAGATTTTAAACACAAAAAACTAGACTTAAACAAGATAATGCAGATCGGTCAACTGTAGAATTGCTAGACTGTTTTCACAATGTGCAACTGATCTAGGATATGCCTTTCATTGATCTTTGCAGTATGCACTTGCTATTTAACAGCAACTCAAAATCCAGAAATGAATTTAAGCAAATAATCTGAACCGGAATAGTTTTCAACTTTAAAGAATCAATTGGAATGGCCAATGGATATCTATCAACCAACTCATTCATTCGAATGTGTCATGGCTTTTATGGTTTGATAAAGATTATACCAAGGCTCAAACACAATTTGACAATCACATGCACAACTGAAATTAGATTTTGATAACAGATTAAAAACTNCACCAGTGTCAACCAATGCACATGACTATTAGACAAAACAGAATAGGATTTAGAAATTAAAAGACTCAAACAAACAATTTGACCAAATAAAAATGAAGAAACTATACTCGAAGATAATGACTCAAAGCACAGATCAAGTACATAACATTCAACATATCACGAAGAGATTGAACAACAACTTAAATCAGAGAAAACGATTCAAGACATTAAACTAAATGATGAACAACGCGGAAATGGAAAGAAACACAACAAAATACTCAGAATCATAGCAAGACAAAATAAGATGAACTCAAAGCAGACAATACTGAATCAAAACAAAAAACTAACAACATATTCAGAGACAAAATGCGAATCAACACAGAAACAAGAATCAAGACAAAACAGAAATGGAAACAGATATACTTATCTCTTGTAGCGTGGACGAACCGAAGCTCTGATACCACTTGATGGAGACTTGCTATGGATAGAAAGCATGGAGATCCGGTTCCAAACAGCAAGCAATCCATGATGCAGAGAAGTGCAGCGGAATTGGATGTAGATGAGTGGAATTTGGTGTTTAGTGATGGAAGGAGTGTGTAATTGATCCTCTCAGGTCAGAAGGCCCTCCTATGATGGAAGGAAGCTAGAGGAAAGGGTAGAGAAAGTGTAAAGAAGCATTGACTCAAGAGCATTATGGCTGTGACAGAAATTCTGCAGCATTTCATTAAGGCTCAAAAGTAAGGAATACAATGAAGGGNTGGGTATTTATAGTGACCCAAGCTCCTTTCACGCTAAGCTACAAATACAATAAATATAAAAATATATGAAAAAGGACTGTGTCAAGAGGGATTCCATCAAAAAGGGGGGATGGAATTCTTCTTATGTTTGCTAGAGCAACTCTGGACCTAAAATTGCTCTCCAGGGAGGTACCAACGCTGTTTTAAATAAATTTACACCAGAGCAAATTGAGAAACTTCTCAAGATGATTGAGAAGGCTGATGAACCTACACATAAAATCAATCACATGTAGAGGAATGATAAAGAGGACAAACCAGATATTCTTTCTTGGATTATTGACACTGGGGCTAATGATCATGTGACCCATGAGAAAGAGAACTTTGTTACATTCTATAAGACTAAACCTATCACTGTTAAACTTCCAAATGATTATGTTATTACTACTAAGCATGCTGGAACTGTTCAATTTTCTTAGGATTTTGTGATTTTTACTGTGTTATATATCCTTGATTTTTGTTTCAATTTAATCTCTGTTCAAAGTCTTATAAGAGACTTAGATTGTAATCTAACTTTTTCCTCTAAGGTTTGCCAGATAAGGAAGAACTCTACATTGAAGATGATTGGGTGTGTTAACCCATACAAGGGACTCTATTACTTACAAGCTTTCCCAAATCCTAATCAAGACTTTATTTCAAGATCTATTTTTTCTTTTAAACATGTTGATGTAAATCTATGGCGCTGTAGATTAGGCCATCCTGGACACATGACTGTGAAACAAATTTGTGAACAGTTTCCTTATGTTCAAATAAATGCTAATACTGTTTGTGATGTTTGCAACTATGCTAAGCAACATAAATTACCGTTTCCTACAAGTAATTCCTTGTCTGTTGAATGTTTTGAGCTTATTCATTGTGATATATGGGGCCCTCTTTCTGTTTCTTTTATTCATGGCCATAAATATTTTCTTACCATTGTTGATGACTATAGTAGGCATACTTGGATATTTCTAATGAACAATAAGGGTCAAACTAGAGAATTACTGTAGAATTTTATTATTAAAGCTAGAAATCAGTTTGGTAAAACCATTAAAACTATTAGATCTGGTAATGGCCCTGAGTTTAATTATATCAGCCTATATGATCTGTATGGTATCAACCATCAAACTAGCTGTGTAGAAACACTTGAGTAGAACTCAGTTGTGGAACGTAAGCACCAGCACATCCTTAATGTTACTCGCAGTCTAATGTTTCAACCAAACATACCAAAAGTCTATTAGTCCTATGTTGTTAGTCATGTTGTTTACCTCATAAATAGGTTACCTACTCCCATTCTTGGAAACAAAACCCCCATGATCGACTTTATAATGTCCCTACTACCTATTTGAATTTAAAAACTTTTGGATGCCTCTGTTTTGCTTCTACTCTTGTTACTAGCAGGAACAAACTTGATCCAAAGGCTAGAAAGGGAATTTTCCTTGGGTATAAAAGTGGTGTCAAAGGTTATATTGTTCTTGATATCAACAATAGAGAGTTATTCATAAGCAGGAATGTTGTCTTTTATGAAGACATTTTTCCTTGGAAGAGTAAGCAAGACAACACAGAGATTGGTAATGAAGAGGCTGACAGAACTGTTTTCCTCAATGAACCCTTAGGTAGTTTTGCCACCAATGATGATGAAAGGTTTACAGAAGAGGAAACACAACATGACATCACGGAAGAAGATGACATTGACAATGAGACTGATTACAGTGAAAGAGAGCATGTATGCAGGAGATCTGATAGAATCAAAAGGCCTCCAGGGTATCTAAACGACTATATTCACCAGGTTAACCAATCTTTGACCATGAAAAACAATCTTAAAATTCCTTATCCCATTTATGATTTACTATCATGTGATTCTTTAACAGAAAGGCATTTAAAATACACCATGGCTATCACTGCTAACAGTGAGCCTCATTCTTATAATGAAGCCAAAGGTGTGAGTGAATGGGCTGAGGCAATGCAAAGGGAAATTAAGGCCTTGCAAGACAATAAAACTTGGTTCCTAACACAGCTTCCTCAAGGGAAGACAACCATTGGATGCATATGGGTATATAAAGTTAAGTACAAGGCTGATGGCACTGTAGAAAGGTATAAAACTCGCCTGGTTGCTAAGGGTTACACTCAGCAAGAAGGAATAGACTATTTGGACACCTTTTCTCCTGTTGCCAAGCTAACTACTGTCAGACTTCTCATTGCGGTGGTAGCCTCTAAAAATTGGTTTTTACAGCAACTAGATGTGGATAATGCATTCCTACATGGAGACCTAAAGGAGGAAGTCTATATGGAACCACCTCCTAGTCTTAATGTTCCCAAAGAAGGTCAAGTCTACAGGCTTACTAAATCCTTATATGGCCTAAAGCAAGCTAGTAGGCAGTGGTTTGAAAAACTGTCCACCTTTCTTACTTCTGTTAACTATGTACAGTCAAAGAGTGATCATTCGCTCTTTATCAAAGGGACAACTACTGGTTTCACAGCCCTACATGTTTATGTTGATGACATCATATTAGCAGGTAAGTCCATCATTGAAATTAACCACATATAAGGTATTTTGCACAACAAATTGAGAATAAAGGGCTTAGGATAGCTTAAATATTTCCTAGGGTTAGAGGTAGAAAGGTCCAAGAAAGGAATACATTTATCCCAAAGAAAATATGCTATGGATATTCTTGAGGAAGCAGGAATGCTCGGTTGCAAGTCCTCTTCAACCCCCTTCCTAAGTGATACAAGTTCTCTATACAAGACAGAAAGTTATTTGAAGGATCCAACCTCTTATCGAAGACTAATAGGGAAGTTGCTCTATTTCACCAATACTAGACCTGATATGTGTTTTTCTATTAATTTTTTAAGTCAATTCATGCAATCTCCAACTAACTACCATTATCGGACTGTTCAACATGTTCTTAGGTACATAAAATCTAAACCCTCAGAAGGATTATTCTTTCTTGCTGACTCAACCATACATCTAAAGGCCTTTAGTGACTCAGATTGGGCAACTTGTCGCAATACTAGGAGATCTACTACAGGTTTCTATGTTTATCTTGGATCATCACTCATCTCGTGGAAATAAAAAAAAACAAAGCACTGTTTCCAGATCTTTCACTGAGGCTCAGTATCGGGCTCTAGCAACAACTACTTGTGAAATACAATGGATTCAATATCTCTTAGACGACCTATAGGTTGAGGAAGCTGGAACTCCAGCTCTTTTTTGTGACAACAAATCTGCCAGACACATAGCTCATAATCAGAGCTTTCACGAAAGAACCAAGCATATAGAGCTTGATTGCCATGTTGTCCGTGAAAAGATACAGGCTAACCTTCTACGTCTTCTCCTAGTTCGCTCAGATGAACAACTAGCGGATATTTTTACTAAGTTCCATCATAGTGTTCGGTTCAAGACCATTGTTCCCAAGCTTGGATTGGTAACTATACACCATCCAACTTGAGGGGAGGCTATTAGAACCGATTATTCGGTGTATTACTACTTTAACACAGTAATCAAGCTTTTATTGTTAGTTAGGTTTTTTTATTAGTTTCTGTTCTTCTGTTTTTCCTTTGGGAACTCTATAAATACAGTTTCCCCCTTTCACAACACTTGTAATCAGATACACAATACATAAATAATATCAGTTTTTCATTTCTCTAAAAAGCTTATGAAGAAGTTCGTATACTAACCTCAGATCCGTGCTACCTGCGTTCTCCTCTCCCTTTTCTTCGATTTACTTTCTTCTTCTTCTTCCGGAGATGGCCTCTTCTTGCTCTGCTGCAAAAGCGCCATGGAGGTTTTCGAGCTTTCCTCTCTTCTCACTCGCGTCTCACATTGTCTCGTCAGTCACCTAATTTTTGACTAATAGAAGCTTCTCGCGAAAGGTGAGTTTTTGCATTTTTGGACTGAAGGACGATTGATGAGTCGATATTTTATTGATTTTACTTAGTTTATTGTGCTAGAATTAATCAGGGAATTGTGCTTAATTGTCTAGTATTTTTCCGTTTTTCCTAATAGTGCTTAATTTGGCCAGAAATTCATATTTTAATTAATTTGAATATTTTGAGCTAATTATTTGCATTATTATTTTCAGAAAAAATTTTGGAAACACAATTTGGGACATTTGGAGGACACCAAATAAATTCAAGACTCTCCACTTAGACTTTTTAAATTTTAATTGTATTGTAATTTTTATTGTTTAAACTTTTTGGACAAACCTTTGCACATTGGGCCATTGTTAAAAATTTATGAGGGGCCCAAAATTGTAGGACACTAGACCTAGGGTTCCCTTTTCTTTTAGGGTGGACCCCACCCATTTTTATGAGGACACATGATCCTAGGGAGATACCAAGCTGCAACCGTCACTTACAGATTCATTCTTTTCTGGGGCTGGAACATTTTTTCGGAGGGAGGCATTTACTCACGGCATTTTTGGAGGGGTTGCTGGAACGTATTCTCTGTTGGAATGGATTCATTTTGGTTTGACAATGGCTAGATTCAAAAGCACACTTTATTATTCTCAAGCGTGAATTTTGTTTTCAATTTCAAGGCACTTTTTACATTGAAATTTTCTAATGCATCTATTGTCCAGCCGCACACCCATTTAGCTTTGGTTTTGAACGTTGTTAGAGTAGTGTGCGGTGGCTCACATCTTGGAGAGGGAATTACTTTATTCACTCAGATCTGTTACTTCTTCTAAAGTTCATTTTTTTTTATTTCTTTCATTTTCTACAATTTCGTTTTATTACGTATTTTGCAATGAATTTGGTTTTCCACTTTTGATGTTTAAGGTTCCTTGTGCTCACGTAATTCCAGTTCTGTTTTGAAGTTCATTTTATAATTCTTTGTTTGAATTTATCTTACCTTTTATAAAAGAAAAAAATCTTACGTGATTCATTTTGCTGGAGCTTGAATATATTTTGTTTTGCTTTAAAAGAGAATGCGCTAACTTTATTTGGGAGAAACATGGTGAGAACGTCTGCAGTTTCATTTCTTTGAGAAAGCACACGGTTTTTTTCCTTTCTTTGAAGCGGTGGGGAGATTTAATTAAAGATGGATTTTGGCCCATGATTAGGAGTGATGTCCGTCATGTGAATTTGGTAGAAGTTACTTTAATTTTTTTTATTTTATTTTTCTTTTGTCTTAAGAATGTTTAACATTATATGTTTAGTTGTTTTTCATCCATTTAATTTAGTGTTGCATTTTAATAATTTTAATTGTGTTTAGAGAATTGTTTGCTCTAGTATTGGGTTTAGCATTTTCACTCTCTGGACTCGATTTTAAAAAAATAACTGCAACCACACCAGAGGTCCAAATGCTACGTTTTATGTGTCAAATGAAAGATATTTGAGTCTATTTTCCAGGAAAAAAAAACATCATCTCATTTGGAGCTCTGTAGAAAAAGTTATGGATAAAACATTGGGCAAAGGTCAGAGCTGTCCTGTTCCAGCGTGAATTTTCGTATTTACTGTAGCAGTTTCGTTTTTACTGTTTTAATTTCATTTTCATCCATGGTGAAATGTGTTGTTGCATTTAATTTCGTTTTAATTGAATTTAATTACGTTTTTACATCTGCATTTTAATTTAATTTCATTTTAATTTTTCTGCATTCACTACGCAAACCTTTCACAAAACCCCCCACTTCGTGTTAGACTCGATTCTGAACCGCAAAATTGGTCCTTGAGAGACGACCTAGGAGTCACTTCCTAGCTATACTGCATTCGTAATTGCAATCAAATTTGCATGGGGTGCGACCCCATCAACGACTTTTGGGTCGAAGGGCATTGGGCCTATTATTCTCGGTTTGGGCCATTCTCATTATTTTTGATTTCTCCATCCACTTTTGAATGTAAGACTAACATTCCATTTTTTATTTTTATTTTTAGACTTTTGTATATTTTAAGGCTCAAGAAAACCATATATATGAGAATTCTCTGTGTTGGCAAATATTTGGTTTATATACTTGCTTTGAAGTTTAGTAACAATGATTAATTTCATAAAAAGTTCATTAACAATATAACATAAAGTATACTCATAACATCTTGAATAATTATAATGTTCAATATCTGATTCCCCTGGATGATTTCATATACATTGTTCATATGGATATACAATAGTATATTACCACTATCGATATCGAAGACTGTTACATCCCAAGGAATGACACAATGTGCTTCAAAAAAATCTGCTAAAACCTTGATCAACTTATGTATCAGACTAATTTTTTTCTTGTCTTGGCGTTGAGGCTGGGGTTGGGATTGTGGCTCAAGGCTAAAATCACATGCAATTGGGGACTTTTGTCTCCCATGGTCCTACTAAAGTTAATAACAAAATTAAATAAAAAGATTGTGTTAATTTAAGAAGTGTATCATTCTAATGAAAAAAAAAATTGTACATGCTTCTTTGTTGAAATGCCTTAACATTAGGACAAACATGAATTTTCTAGTACTCTATACCCATTGAACATAATATCTTCTTTTCCTCATAATGATGGGTTGGCAATGTATTACTATTGACGGATTAGCAAGTGTACCAAATCGTACAAGTAATATAAATGGTAAGACCAAGTATCATTTTTCCCAAGAGACTCGTATGGCTTTCTCTTTCGCGTGAATTAAAATAATAAGATTTGAAAAATTAAATTTAATAAATTGGATTTGAGGATAAAAATATTAACATGCAAAATAAATGTTGATTCAATTGACAAGTGAAAACAATGGATGGGAGGATGTTGTTGGGTACTAACAATTTCATCTATTCCACTCTCTCTTACATACTACCCTTGATTATTAGATTGATTAAATTGTTATGCGACTTTCTTAGCTTCCCCTTAACCCGATCCCTCGGCGAAAAGGGCTTAATATCAATTACCGGCTTGCTATCCCTAGCCTCCCCTAGTAATTAATACCGCATTATAAACAGAAGTTAGCGCAATTGGTCGTCCTACCCTTATCCCTAGGTGGTATTGCAGAATCAAGAGATTACTCACCAGTTCATGTCATTACCGCACGTCCCCATGTCAATAACGACAAACAACAATATAACGAATGAGTTAAATGATAAAAGCCTTAAGCACAGATGATAACCCAACAATAATCAATCAAAACATATGGAGACCATATAAAATAATCAATAGTTTCAATAAGAGAGAGTATCAAAAGATTACATTGTATTCCCCAACAACAATAGGGTTTAGTTCACCATGGACATGGTGATACTAGATGAAAAATGGCAGAAGAATGAAAGACCAAACCCTAGAAAAGAAAAAAATGAGCCTAAGCATCAAAAGAATGACTCTGAATTCGTAGTAGGGGTATTTATAGGTGAGGAGCGCGTCAAAATCAGGCCCAAGTCCAGCGTGCCACCGTTGGGCGGTTTGAGTGTGCCACCCGGCGGTTTGCCTCAACCTGCCGCCAGCGCCCGGCGGCAATCGCCAGCGCCCGGCGGTTTCTCTCAGCGTGAAATGCTGCCTTCTCCTCGTTCTGGGCCGCCTTGCGGTTTAAGTGTGTCGCCGGGCGGTATGCCGACTCTTCAAAACTTCATTTTTCTATTCTTTTCTTGAGTCAACGACCTGTATCTTCAACTCCATTCTTCACTTTTCCCAAATTAGCTTCAAAACAATGCAAAACAAGCATAAAATCGCTAAAAACAGCTTTTGACTCTCTCCAGACTCATTTATTGAGTTTTGCTTGATTCTAAGCTCGTTCCGAGTAATAAAGGGTGTAATTTGGTCCCAATTGAGATATGAAAATCACTGTTTTTCAACTTTCATCAACACCCCAAACTTAGAATTTTGCTTGTCCTCAAGCTAAACAAAACAAAACGACAAACAAACAAAACTTGGCTTTACACTGTTTCATCCAATGCCTCAACAATCCCCAAGGTACATGACAAAATNACTCAAATCNATATCTTTAGTGAAATCCAAAATAAGATGCATGCATGCTTTCAATCCAGAGATTGCACAATAGATGTTATACACTATGAATGATCAATCCACTAAGCAAAAATGTACTCATGAAATTTAACAATTCATACCATGCAAGTGTTTCACTCAATCACTCAAGTGTTTAAGGTGACACTCCAACTCTCTATTGTTCTCAAGTCACATGAAACAAAATTGCCATTCATCTCAAACAGTCAACATCTTTACATGCAAATGCCATCAAAAGGACTTTTCCAAGGCTTGTAATGAGGTTGGGCTAACAAGAAAGAATTGGTTTTTCTAGAATGCAAAATCCTTGAGTCAAGAGAGCCATTAAAATTTTCAACAATTAAGCACAACTCTCTTTCTTACCAATCTCTCTCATTCCCAACTTTTCCCTTTTCTTTATCTTTTGCATCGAGCCCTTCTTCATGCTTTTCTTCTTTTCTTTTCTTTTTCTCATGAATTTTTCTTTTCACAACATTTGAGCTCAATGCTTTTCACTTACTTTTCCAACTTTCCCCCAAACTTGAACCTTTTTATCTCATACAATTAAGCTCATCCCAACTCAAGGTAAAGAATTTCAAAACAAGGGTTCACACACTGTTTAAGGCTAAGGTTCAAAAAAGGGTAAAATATTTTTTAGCATTTTGGGTGAAAATTTGGCTAGAGAAGGGTTTTCAAAAATGACCTTGATCATATGACATTCACATGCAATTCAATCGATCATCAAGATTAAGGCAATATCATCCATATTTTCCTGCGAACAATACATGCAACAATAAAAACTCTGGAGCTCAAAATCTCACACACATGCTTCCTCACACAGAATTCATTCATACANCATGCCTAGCATCATGACCACAATCATAAATTCATCACCCATCTATTTCCTGGATATCAACATGCATTACAACTAAATTTTCTTTCACATCAAATAATCATCAACTAGATCCATCATGCACACCAATTAGTCAAACATTTTTAGAACAAGTAATAAAACCAAGAATACACACCAAAATTAAAATTCAACCTATTCTAGGATTTAAAATGCAAGAGTGTTAGAAGAAATTCTAGGTTGCCTCCTAGTAGCGCTTGTTTAACGTCGCGAGCCTGACCCAAACCTGATTGGCACTCGTCAGTAAGTGCACTATCTTCCACCACCCATCAGTAGGTGTACCGTCCGGATATCCTTCAGCGGATACCAAAAATTTAGCATCCCTCAGTAGATGCTACCCAAGAATTGTTCACAAAATTCAAAAATACAAGTTCCAAAGAAAATAAAACCAAAAACCGAAAAAAGAAAATCGTTCCTAAAAATACAAAATTTTTCCAACAAGTTCAGCCCTTCTTTTTTGCATTGGGGTCTCCATCATCCCACTAGCTCACTTTTCTTCGGTCCACCTTCTTGGTCACTTTTGAATATGGTCTTTGAATCTCCACCATTCCTTTTTCCTTCAGCTCCTTGACCATCCATTCCTTTCTCTTAAATCTCACCTTACTCCCTGGTAGGAGTGGATCTTCTTTTGCTCTTGAATGAATAGTTCTTCTCCCTTTATTTTCAGGCACCTGCAAAACACAGCAACTGTCAAAATAATCATCACCTGTTAAGCTTTCTTCTTGTTCTTCATTCACCTCTGGCTTCTCAAATGTTGTTCTTTTCACTGTCTTAATCTCATCCCCTTCACGGCCAGTATAGAGAAATAAATACTTCAAATCTCTCATCATTATTCTTCCATTATGAACATCAATGAACATCTTTGATGTTGCCATGAAGGGTCGCCCAAAACTCACAGGATGCTCATCTTCTGTTTTAACATCCATGACAATGAAGTCTGCTAAAAACTAAAGACAGTCTATTCGCACAACAACATCTTCCACCATTCCTACTGGCCTTTTTTTAGACCCGTCTGCCATTGTTATCGTCAAATCAGAGGGTTTCAACACAAGTCCACCGATTTCCTTCAAAAGTTCCGTGGGTATCAAGTTGATGCTGGATCCAGAATCTATCATAGCTTCCCCATCCCAATCATTCAGGGAACATAACAATGTTAAACACCCTGGATCTTTAGGCTTAGGAGGATAATCACTCTTTTGTGGGTGAACAACAAGATCCTCTTCTTCATCAGTAAGCTCCATCTCATCCTCCTTGTGATTTTTGATTCTTTCTGAATGGGGAGGACTCTGCTCATTTTCTAAAGGTGATACCATCACTTCACCAACTTCTTTTTCCTTAATATTTTCCTCTCCTTCATCTTCACTGCTCAAGGGTTCAAAGAATTCACCCATTAACATCTCTTCTTCTTCACTGTTAACCACATGGAATGGTTCAATATCTTCCTCCCAACCATCTCGACTGTCTTCATCCCAACCACTCTGACTTATCATAATCTTGCACTCCCTCTTAGGGTTAGCCTCAGTGCTGGCCCTAAACTGGTTTTTTTCTGTAATTTCTATCCTTGTTGCCAGCTGCCCAATTTGTGACTCCAGTGATTTAAAGTTGGCCTGATTGTTATTCACTTGCTACTCATATCTTTTGTAGAAGTCATTGAATCGATTACTCAAGGCTCTGACAGACTCAGTCAAATTACTTACTTGCTGCCACAGAGGTAATGATTGTTGCTGTCGGACATTTCCTCCTTGACCCGAACAAGCATTCTCGCTTTGCCCAATACTTGGATGATTTTTCCAACCTTGGTTAGAGTTACATTGGTTGAAATTTCCCTGTTTATACAAAAATTGGGCCCCATATAATTTACGTCCTGCTGCATCTCTTCTGTAAAAGCACATTGACCATTAATATGGTCACCACCACACAAATCACATAATTGTTGTGCCTGGGAAATATTTCTGAGTCCCCGGGGAAGTTCAGAAACGACCTTTAGCAACTTGTCCAATTTCTGATTGAGGAGGTGATTTTGTGCTGCTGCTGCGTCTTTAGTGGGGAGATGTAAAAGTCCTCCTTTTTGCGTGCCTCTTTCATTCTGTGACACTTCATTGAGAGCCATCTCTTCAATTAAATTGTGCGCCTCATCTGCTATTTTTCTGTTAATACTGTGTCCAGCCGAGGCATCTATCATCATTTTGGTCTGAGCGCGCAATCCTCCAAGGAACGCTAGCAAGTATGAAGCTTTATCAAACCCATGAACTGGGGTTGCTCTCAACAATCCTTTGAATCTATCCCATGCTTGCCCCAGTGTTTCTTCCATTCCTTGTTTAAAAGAAGAGATTTCTAACTTCCCCTGATTGATCTTTGGGGGTGGGAAGAATTTAGTAATAAACTGTTGGACCACTGCTTCCCACGTCCTGAACGTCCCCTCCGGGAAAGAATTTAACCAGTCTTTTGCATTTCCTCCCAAAGAGAAAGGAAACAAACTAAGTTTGACTCTGTCGTCTGTCACTCCAGTTATCTTCACTATGTTGCAAATTTCTCCAAAGACTGACAAATGCTTGTAAGGATTTTCATTAGACAACCCATGGAATTGGTTGTTCTGGACTAACTGGATAAGTGTCGGACTCATCATCATGCTGGTTGTATTGTCTGTTGGCACTGTAATGCTGTTAAAATTCAAGGAGCCAACTGTGTTAGCTGCGTCCCCTAGAGTGCGTCTAGGAGGAGGTCGATTGGCCATCTCCTCAAGATTTGGTTCAACAGTCTCAGTGGAGTAACTTTTGGAGAAAGAGATCTTTCACAAAAAGGGCGTCTCTTCCTCCTCTCGTAAGGTAGACCTTCTAGCAAAGGTTGTTGGTTTTTCCTGCTTCTAGTATGTATTGTTTCCTGCATGCACAAGAAACACACCCTAAAAGCACTTTTAAAGAAAAAATAATTACAAAAATAAAATGCAATAAAAGAAAAAATAAAAACAAAAATAATTACAATCAAGTCAAACTCAATCCATTCACACTACTAGACAAATAAACCTCGAGTCCCCGGCAGCGGCGCCAAAAACTTGTTGACGGATTGGCAAGTGTACCAAATCGTACAAG